>NC_143511.1:33039264-33339264 GCF_031878675.1 Megascapheus bottae | reverse complement strand
CTCCCCAGCCATCCTCCACTCTATACAGTCTAGATTCCTTCCCTCTGTTTATAGAATCAAGTCCACTCCTGTCCAGTAGAGACCTCCCCCAGCTTCCCCCCCACTAAGTTCCCATCCTGTCCAGTGGAGATCTCCTACCTCCAGCTACGATAATTTCTCTTGCCACAGGTTAGTGCTTCCTACCTGTTCTAGAATTTCATACAAATGAAATCAAATAGAAGTCTTTGTGACTGGATTCATTTACTCAACATAATTTCTATGATATTCTGAATATGATATTAAATAATAATAATAATTAACAATTTTTAAGTCCCAAGCAGTGTTTTGTATGTAATGATTAATTTAATCCTACAGCAACCGAAATAAGTGGATATTGCTTTGCTGGTGAGAAGAAAGGCTCAGAGAGGTCGACGGCCAGGCAATGTTAGCACTGTTAGCCTCCTGAATCCATATTTGTTCCTTGACACTGTGCTTTCTTCTCAAGGTAAAGTCTTAAGCCAAGAACAGCCAGCCCTGCACAGATGTAAAGGATGAGTATTGTAGGTAGAGAGGCAAGTGCAGGAAAGAATTTCATGGGTTTGCTAAACTGAAGAGTCTGTGGTAAAATCAGAGAATTATTGTGAGAAGGGGACAGACAGAGAGGCAGCCCAAGGCTCATAGGCTCTGGAACCTGGAAAGGAATTCGGATTTGATTCACAATACAGTGGGAAGGAATCTGAACTTTGTTCTTTATATTGAGGAAAGGAATTCTGCATACAGTAGAAGCTGTTTGGAAGAGGGTCCTCCCTTCCTCTTTTGAAAAAAAAAAGTAAATTGTGATAAAAATACATACAAGGTAAAACTGACCATTGTAATCAGTGTTGAGGGTACATTTTAATTGCATTAAGCATATTCATATTATACCACCATCCGTGCTGTTTGCCTCCACTATAGTACTTCACTTGGCAAAACAGAAACTCTGTACCTGTTCACTAACTCCAAATCCCTGCAGCTCCTGGGAACCACTTCCCTTACAATTTCTGTCCCTCTGAAATTGACAATATTTTGAGATCATCTTAAGATTTATCTGCTGTTATAAGAGATCAGCTAAAAGGATCCTATAGACTCCTTAACCAGTTTCCACAAGTGCTGATATCTTGTACTGAACCAGTGCTACATCACAGCCAGCATACTGATGCTGGTAGGGTTATGACACAGAACATGTACACCCCTTTTATTGCCCACTACTGCTCTTTTATCGCCACTACTGCTTTCCTCTGCCTCACCCTCTCCCTAAATCCTGGCAACCACCAATCTGTTTGGGGTTTCAATATTTTTATCATTTCACAAATGCTTTGTAAGTGGAATTGTCCATATGTGATCTTTTGGAGCTGGCTTTTCTACTCAGCATTGTTCATCTAATTTACTGTGAACATCAGTAGATGGTTCCTTGTTGTTTTGTAGTGTTTCTGGCTGTGAACATACTACAGTTTCTGTAATTATTTCCCTGTGAAAGACACCTGGGTTTTATCCAGTCTGAGAATAAAACGGCTATGAACACTCCTGTACAAGTTTTTGTGGATATGTAAGAGTTTATGAGTCTAGAATAAATACCCTTGTGGGATGCATGGGAGTTATATGTTCAATATTTTGCATTTGTTCGTTTGCTTAAGAAAGTATACAAACTTTTCCAGAATAGCTGTACCATCTTATATCCTCTTAGCAATACTTAAATGACCCGCTTCTCTGCTCCTCACTTCCATTTACTGTTGTCCCTATTTTTTTAACCATCCCAATAGGTGTATAATGATATCCTATTGAGTTTTTAATCTTCATTTTCCTTTATGATGAATTATGTTGAACATCTTTTAGACTCCTTGCAGTGAAAAGTGTATTCATTTGTTTATAAAGTCAATTGAACAAATGAAGAAGTAGATGATATGCCAGTAAAATGAAAATTCTTGTTCTGTTAGATATGAGGAAAATGCCTAGGAGACAGCACAGAGAATAGCTGAGAGCATGTGTGGAAGAAAGACTGAGATAGAAAGGATAGGACCATTAATAGACACCTGAGATGATTCCAAAACTAATGGGGAACATAGGGGATAAATGATGGTGGGAAAGACCATAGCTATGATACCTCCGAAAACGATAGGTGGAATTAATTTTAAGTAGGATAAATGGAAATGAATTCAAATCTGTATATACTAAAGTATACTAATGAACTAGAAAGCCAAAGGTCTTAAAAGCATCCATACATTCAAATGGAATGAGATGATAGCTCATGGGAGAAACAATAGAATATGACCATCAGAAATACCTGAGTGCCAGTGGTACTCAGGAGGCTGAGATCTAAGGATCATAGTTTGAAGCCAGCCCAGACAGGAAAGTCTGTGGAACTCTTATCTCCCATTAACCACCAAAAGAAAAAAACAGCTAGAGAAGCTTTGGCTCAAGGAATACAGCTTAGAGGGAAAAAACTAAGGGACAGTGCCCTCTGCCCACCACAAATATCAGAAAGCCCACAATGTAATGCCATCCCAGTCAATATAATATGAAGTCAGGTTAAAATGAAGATAAAAGATGAAAAAAAATGAAGATACTGGGCCAGGAGTCTGGCCTAGTGGTAGATTGCTTACCTAGCATTCATGAAGAACCAGGTCCAATCCCTGGGTCCCCATATAAATAGAAAAAGTCAGAAGTGGTGCTATGGCTCAAGTGGTAGAACTCTAGCCTTGAGAAAGCCCAAGGACAGGCCTAAGTTCAAGCCCCAGGACTGGCAAAAAAAAAGTGAAGATACTATACTTAAATCCAAACAGCGTGAAGGCCTCCCAGAAGTGTCCCTTTGGTCATTTTCCCCCAGTACCTGGTAGCTTGGAATTTCATCCATGGGTGTACATCTTGCTGTGCTCACTTTATTTACAGAGCAGCAGGGCTGAGCCTGGCCTGCTGGAGTAGCTGTGAGATTTAGAGGAACATAAAGAGCAAGGAAGTTATCTGGCACCCAGTGTCAATAAGGTGAACAGAGTGTAGCCAGAAGGAACATTCAGTGCTTAGGCTGAAGAGGCTCGGTGCAATTGTTGCCTTATACATAGATGTGCCTATAGATGTCTTCTGTAACTCACTCTACACTGGATAGGAGGAACAATTCCTGATTTAAGGAATTTTCTGGAGCGTAGACACATTACCTCTACACAGACTGACCCAATTCTTGTAAAATGTCGCTGTTGCATCTTTAAGTTCTAGTCTCTAAAGTCTGGAATGTTATTTTGTTATGGATGGTGTCATCCCATCCACGAGGAGGGGGCACAGTGAGATTTCCATTGTCTGAGCTAATATTATCCTGCAGCAAATTAGTGTCCATCAAAGTGGGTAAGAGGAAGATTGAAAGCACTATATTGCTTTAATGAATAGCTTCTGCCTGCTGACTACAGTTCCCCATGCCTGTGCTTTACACCAGAGCCTCACTGCATATTGTGTGAGGCATCTGAGACTGTGGCTGAGAATTTCATATTTTCTGTCAGGTTGTCAAGCGGGGTGATAAAGGGTTACTCCATAAATAATATTAGATCAGGATGTGGACTGTAGCTAGCAGGAGGCAGGTGTTTAAGTTTGAAGTCTGCATCATCGTGCTGTACAGTTGCAGTAATGGGGGTCGTTCACATTGTCTTTTGGAGCTGCTCATTGGCAGCTGCAGGTAGGGAACAGAGCAGCTATCACTGTCTGTGCCAGACAGGGAGACTGTCCTGTGCTAGCTGAGTGGTCCTGGGAGGGGCTCTTCCAATTACTTGGTTCCATTTGAGTTGACAGTATAGTGTTTAACTTTAATGACAAGAGTTTAATATTCTATGTACCAATTTTTCATTCGAAATAAAATACCACTTCATTTTACATGAGCAGATCGGGTGACAATAATGCATTTCTTTACAAATATTAGCCTATTATACATCTTAAGTCAGTCGTACATAATTGCATTTCACCAACTCTACATAATACTTTAATTAAAACTAGGATAATTAAAATACAGTTTTAATGAGCAGTAAATTCTGAAGTTGCCAGGCCTGAAATGTGTTAGTTGAATCATACCTTTTGCTTTTTGAGCTCTTCAGTTTGTGTCTTCATTATGCTATGAAATGACAGCAATAATGGGCAGGGGGCCTCTTAAATGCATATAGTACCTACACTATAGTGTGTACTACAAAACTCTATTGCTCTCTTTTATTTTTTTATTTTATTGTTGGGATAATATATAGAGGAGTTACAGTCATATTCATCAGATAGTGGGTGCTTCTTGAATATTGTATGGCTTTCTTATTTGTCTGTACTCCTCTCATATCATGGGTTGTTTGTCCTAATGATAATAATCCTTTGATCCAAGGAAAACGTCTCTTTGAAGACTCACTCAACAGCTTATCCCTGTGATTGACCAGACTAAATAGTGACTAGTTATTAATTGAACAGATGAGTATTATTCGAATGAATAAATTAATAACATATTAAGTCATGATTTGTTCTAGAGAGGTCATATGGGAGGAACATAGTACACTGGATTGAGATTTGAGTTTTTAGTCTTGGTCCTGACTTAGCTTCTGTGACCTTGGACAGATAGGTTAACTCTTCTCAATAAAGTTGACAGTGGTATATCTCACATGGAGACAGTAGTACTCTACTAACCTCATGGAATTTGGATTGGGAACATTTATTTGGTGAATAAAATCACATATGTGAAAACACATTCTAACCTGTAAAGTAAACGCAGAATGATGGCACTGGTATCATCATGCCCACCTCTGCTTGTTACGTTCAGTAATTATAATACACATGAGCATTCATTAGTATTCAGAGTCAACTATTCCTCATCTCATTAGAAACTTTATGCTTTTAGATGGTTTTTGCATAATGCCTTTTTAGCCCTTGGTTAGTGATACATTGTAATATGGACTGTGTGGAGTTACATCTTCTCCATCTGTGCATCTCATGTACAGTTCATTCCACAGGCAAATATAAGTGACTTAAATATAAGCTGCTTCTTGTTTGTATTTTTAATGACATGCTACCCTTCCCTAATTCCTCATTCCCTTCTTATTATTCATTTAGGTAGTGTGTAATTATGCTCAGATTATCCCAGAGACTTAACTCTGGAAGAACTAAATTCCTAAGTGTGCTTTCATGGCAGCCAAAGAGCTATTGCTAAAGTGAGAAATAGGAAGACTTGCTGGGGACTGGTGGTTCACACCTGTTATTCTAGCTACTCAAAGGGATGAGATCTGAGGATCATGGTTCAAAGCCAGACTGGGCAGGAAAATCTATGAGACTCTTATCTCCAGTTAACTACCAGAAAACCAGCAGTGGTACTGTGGCTCAAAGTGGTAGAATGCTCTTCTTGAGCAAAAGAGCTCAGGGACAACACCCAGGCCCTGAGTTCAAGTGCCATGACCAACAAAAAATGAAAGAAAGAAATAGGAAGACTTTGAGATAATATTTCAGTTGTACCAATACTGTGAACCTGTCACCTCTAGGTCACTGGGCTCTCTCTATATTATGATGGCTGTGGCCTCGCCTGGTCTTATTCCAGGGACTTGGGGAAGAAATATTGGGTGTTACTGTTAAGTTCACTCGCGTAAATAAGGAGGAGGGAAGCTTCTGTCATCCCTGGAGAAGGACCTCAAAGAATAAGAGCTATAGTCTTTTCCACTGCCAGAGTATTGATACCCTTCATAGTTGGTACTATGAAGAGGTCGTGGGGTGGTCACTGAGGCACAGGGAGCATAGAGTGTTTAGCAGATGACAGCCACTTGAAGTTTTCTGGAGGAGCTGATACAGTTGACAGTATCTACCCAGGGTTCATGCAGTCTAGGGCAAGAGTTCTTGGAAGTGAAGAGTATCAATGTCTGAAAGAGAAAAAGAAATGTGTAGGACACAGGACAGGGTGGGGAGTACACTGGATGGGAGTGTCAGTGAGTTCGAGAAGTATCTGTCCTCTGTTATTTTCTGATTTCGAACAGGCCCTACTGAATACATGACACAAAGAGTGGAGTGGGGTCAAACCACCAGTCCAGTGATGCCTGACATGAACATAGTTTGCCTCTTGTTTGTGGGCAGGACTGGGGTGAGGAGTGGAGGGAGCTGCTGTCCTTAGTAAGATGGTATCTCTAGAAACAGAGGCTAGCAATGTGTGGCCTATACAAATGATGTAGAGGCACTAGGTTTTCTTATCTTTCTGCTCTCAGTCTTCCTGGCTTGCTAGTAAACAGAGGAAATTTTATCACACCAATTTTGTGGATGACAGCATGGAAGAAAAAGTAGCTAACTGATTTAAAATCAAACAGTAAGTCAGTGGTGGAACTGAGGATGGACTCAGCACTTGAGTGTCACCTTCCTGGTCATTTGTGTGATTGTTCCCCAAAAAGTCAGTCCCTTATGAAGCTGGTGATAGGGCCAAAGTGGCCCTATGTTTGACCCTTCCCCCATGAAGTTTTATGCAACCCTTCTTTTAGGCAGGCTTCTGAACTCTGGGGCACTCTTGTTTTCTCTCCATAAAAGTCAGGCATAATAAGGTGGTGCCCACCTCACAGGACTTGTTTCAGGGTATGAAATCATATGTCACCATATATATGCACACACATATATACCTACACTTATGTATATGCATAAATATACACCTGTAATCCTAACTACTCAGGAGACTGAAATATGAGTAGGATATGAGGACCATGATTTGAGCCAGCCCGGGCAAGAAAGGCCATGAGACTCTTGCCTCCAGTTAACTACCAAAGAGCTGGAAGTGGAGCTGTGGCTCAATGGTAAAATGCTACCCTTGAGCAAACAGCTCAAAGGACAGCATCCAGGCCCAGAATTCATGCCCCAAGATCTGTACTTAGTTAGTTAATTAATTAATTAATAGCAAACATTATAGTAGGTATGAGAACCTTTGTGAGTTACAAAGTATTGTCTTTACCTATATTGAAGCACTTTCTCTTGAAGACTGGCTCTTTGATATAGTCCAAAGATACAATAAAGCCTACATAGGTCTAGAGTATCTGCTTCCAAGTGACAGTCCCTGGTATCAGGGTCTGCATTCAGATGGTTAGTAAACTTGGTGTTCGACTCTACAAATAAAAAGTTTAGTAAAATGATTCTACTTCCCCAGGGCTTACAACCTGATGAATGGGCTATAACTATCTCATAATACTTTATCTCATATAGTCTTTCTTTTTTGAATAAGTGCTTACTTGAGATGTAATCCATCTATAAATCTCACCTTGTGAAATATCCAATTCGGTAGTTTTAGTGTGTCCACAGGGCCATGGAACTATCCCACCATTACTTACCATCACCTCAAAAAATCCTATAACTATTTTTAGTCCTTCTTAATCTTTCTCTCCTGGCTCCAGCAACCACTAATTTTTCTGTCTCCATGGATTTTTCTGTTCTGGACACTTAATGCCAAAGAAATAATATATCATTATATATATATACATATATACACAAATATATACATTAATATATATATTAAGCCAAAGCCCAGCAAAAGAGGTACCAGGAAATGGGTACTTGCAGGAAGGATGGGAGGGGCAAAAACCAGAGGAGTAGAAGAATGAAGGGGAAGAGGGGAGAATGTTGGCAGGAATTCTTCATATATACCACAGAATTGAGAAATATAAGGGAAGGGTTAGTTGAAGGGGGTAAAGACGTTGAAGTGTAACACAGATCAAGAGGCATTGTATACATAAACTGCTTTGCTAAATTGCAAAATTCACCATATAATGGTAGATTGGGAGGGGTAGATGAAAATGTTGAAAAGGGTGACATTAATCAACATGCACTGCATGCATAAACATACAGTGAATGGTAACTCCTTTGTACAACTACTTAAAGATATTAAAATATTTTTAAATGGAAAGAGAACATGTAAGAAGATTTTGTGAATGTCCTTAGAAAGGGATGCCTGCAACCTAGATAAAGCAGGAACAGAGGAGAGGGGGCGCCTTAAAATGAAAGGTCTAAGGTAGAGTCAAAGACCTTATTGATTGAATAGATGCTCTTTTTCCTGACTTGACTTTAGGTACATATTTAATGACATGAAGGCAGCTGGGTTCAAATGGTTTGAGGTACTTAAGAGACATCTTGATAGAAATATCAAAGAGATATTTGTATATACTTAAGCCTGGAGCCTGTAGGGAGGGACATGAAGCTAGAACGGATCCCTTAGTCTCCACTGGTCTCCATATGGCATTTGAAACTCTGTGAATGGATGCGCTCTTTCAGGGAGAGAGATACAGGACAGTAAAGATAGGAAGGAAGCTCTGAGAGATTGCCGCCTTTTAGAGAGGGTGAAAATAAAAGATGCCACCCAAACACAGACACAGCTAGAAGGGACATCATGGGATGTCCACGAAGGGCACTTCACCCCATATTTTAGCCTGGAAATGATTGAGTTGACAAAATGAGAGTTCTCATACAAAAGGATAAAAAAGTGGCAAAGCACAGACACCACAAAGCAAGTGCAAGGAGGAACAGGAAGAAGTAGAGGCAATGGGGATGCTGCCTTTTTATAGCTCTCATCACGTTGGGGTGAAAACTGTTCATAATGGGCTCAGCTCCACAGCCTTGTTGGGAAAAGGTCCAGTGTTGCTGTCCACATAGCTGTAAATTGGAAGGCCCCTGGGAAACATGTGCTGTGGACAGATTAGAAAGTTGAGAATTCAGCAGCCATAGTGACATGGCTCATGCTTCACTCAATATGATTTTTTTCTTCCTGTTTTAGTATCTGGTCTTTTTCTTAGCGAAGGGAATGTCAGTGTTTAACCTTGGAAGGTTATAAATGAGAAGACATCCTGAGAACGTATTTATCTTTGAAAGAATGAATCCTTCCTTCTTCATTCATTATTAGATAAGGTAAAGGATTACCTTTAGAGATAAATTATGGACAATGTGTATATTTTATTTTATGGTCAAGTCCACAGTTTAATGCATGAAGCCATGTTGAGAATTTCCTTTGCTGAGTAGTTGTGGATTTTTAGAAGTTTTTCTGTTTATGGTCATTTTGCCACTCATCTTTTATGCATTGGGAAATCATTATTGCCCAACATAGTGATTTAGTTACATCTACCTCCACTTTGTGGTATTTGACATTCTATTTGAAAACTGACATCATGCCAGATATTTTTAATTTTGTTTGATGGCACTGGGGTTTGAACTCTTTGCTAAGTAAGCACTTAACCATTTGAGCAACACCTCCAGCCCCCTTTTTTCATATTATTTTTTATTGTAATTAGTAGAAGGGTTACATGATATTTGCCAGATAGGTGGTACATTAATTCCCATACATTGATACCCTTTCACATGTCTTGGTCCCCATTTTTTGCATTGATTACTTTAGCCATTGGGCCTCACTTTATGCCTAGGCCTGCTTGACTATCCTCCTCTCTGTGCTTTCCATGTTGCTGGGATGATAAGTGTGTGCCACCACACTCAGCCATTCTGTTTCCTGATAGCTCAGGATGAGAAGCGCTCTTCAGCCATTTATTAAGATATAATCTATAAAACTTTTTTGGTCTTTTGTTCTTTTTTTGTCCTAAGTTATCTTCAACCCATGATACCCTGACTTCCAACTCTAAATGAGCTAGTATTTCAGGCTACCAGTCTGGGTAATGATGTCAAATATTTTGAACTAACAAATTTATTGTCTATTTTATTAACTTTTTAATTATATTTTAAATAGAGGCATGCAGAGAAGTCAGTCTGGTTCGAGTCTGGTATACTTGGATTACCATAACTGAGTTATATTTTAGTTATATTTGAGAAATTTATCTGTGAAAATGAATGCAAAGTAGTACTTGAGTTAATTAAAGTTGGAGAGAGAGGAGGCAATGGCAACCTGCTGTTGGCTTATCTCTGATCCTTGGTTGTGAACGGAATGTCTAGTTATTTAGTGCCTGGCCTTCATCTAATACATGCTATATGAATTTAAATAAATTGTGAATGCCCTGGATATGGTTTAGTCATTTCTTTGATCTAATGATGAAATAAGGAATCACAGTAATCATGGAATTTTTTAAAGCATCAACTTACTAATTTTTGTAATTCTAAAATGCTCTTAATTAACATTTTCTTATCATCTTTTGTCTCCTTACCATCTTTTGGAGTAAAACTTTGAAATAATCAGTGCAGAATGGTAGCTAAGAAAGTGAAGTTAGAACTCAGATGGCCTGGGTTTGGATTCTGGTTTTGACATGTGGTAGTCTTGCCATGCTGGGAAAGCCACTCATCTCCTTTGTATTGCCCTTTTCCCCTCTGTAAGGGTAAGGCTGATGTCATTATAATGCTTGCCTTTGGGCAGTTTGGGGGTTATCTATTGAATGAAGCTTTAGGCTAGTTCCTTGGCTATAAGATCATATATCGGCTAATACTTTCATTATTTTGGTAGTTGTCCCTCCCCATGTTTTCACTTTCCAAAATTTCCGTTTCCCACAGTCAAATCTAGTCCAAAGATGTTAAGTAGAAATTCCAGAAGTGAACAGTAGTCTTAAGTCACATACTATTCTGAGCACTGTGACTAAAATCTCATGCCATCTTATCCTGAAGGGGAGTTACCACCTTTGTCCTATATATCCATGCTGCATTTGCCTTGATTATTAGCCACTCAGGAGCCATGTTAGTTATTAGATTAATTGTTGCAGTATCTCAGGCTTGTATTCAAATAAACATTTTACCTAGTGTTGGCTCAAAGCTCAAGGGCAATGATGGGATGGGGGCATTTGTGCATAAAGCATAGAACAACAGATTCACTCTGGTACCGTGTGACACAACTACAGGGCACATAAAGGAACACATGGCACACATCAGGCTTGTATCCAGCATCTACTGTGGGGGGTGGCTAGATGGTTCTTGGTGCATATCTTCTATAGTAAGGGAATGTTGCTGTTTTACTACTTCAGCGTTTCAAATGCACAAGAGACAGTGGGTCTATTAATTCTCTTAGTGTTGATTCAAGGAAATCTTACAAAGCAAACTTACATTTTGTCTGATTATTTTCATGCCATCTGGAGGCATGAAAATTATTTCCTTAATCTTTTATGTGAACAAGAGCCCAAGTTCTTAACAGTACTAGGTAAAGCAAAGCTGAAGAAGCAGCCATGAGATAAATGCTGTGAGCTGTAAGTGGTGTAGCTTTCAAAGGCACCATCTGAACACACTGGGCTTTGTGTCTTCAAAGACTGTCTTTAGTGACAGGGCAGAGCAGAAGAATGTTTCAGGAACTTGAAGCCAGGATAGATCTAGTTCTCTTTCCTTGCTTTACATATATATCCCATCTTTATGGATAGATTCTATTTGTTCATTTCAAGACACTATTTTTAACAGACAGAAAAGGTACTAAAGTGGCAGATGGACTTTCTGTGGCCCTGGGAAAATAAAAGTGCTGACGAGGGTGGCTGCAGAGATAGTCCCTGGGTAGAAAAGGAAGAAACATCACTGCCAGATACTCAGCTCTGTGTGTGCTCCAGATGTCTCAGGTGTGCAGTGTTTACACAGTGTTTACTGTATATCACATGATATGTATGTAACCATGAATGTCTGTGCAGAAGTGTGTGTGTGTGTGTGTGTGTGACATCTAGGATTTTCTAATAGAGTGTTACAACAGTACAGAACATAGATACATAAGGTCATATAGGCTGAGACTAAGCGAAAGGATCTCTAGATATAGAAACAAAGAGCTTTATCTTGAGTGACTGTTGTTCTTAATGTACTATGTTATTTCTCTTCTCCTTTGTTGCCCTTTGGTTAATCTCATATTTTTACTGTATCTGACTTTGTTATCGGGTATATTGTATACAGGTTTATTTGTTTATTTGAAATAGGAAAGCGAAGGGGGGGAAATCAGATGATTGAGAGGAGGTGGGAGGAGGGAAATGGAGATGGAACTTAAGAAGGGATATCAGTGTGTGGGAAGTAATGCACCTACTATCTGGCGAATATAACTGTAACCCCTCTATACATTACCTTGATAATGAAAAATAAAATGAAAAAAAAGCAAATACAAAAAAAGAAGTATGTGTTTGAGGGACAGACAGCAGATATACAAACCCGATTTCATTGTGTACTTCAAAGGAATGAGTAATTAAATTATTTTGTCTACACACACTATTATACTGAAGACCTCAGGACCTAGGCTTCTCCCAGCCTTGAACACCATAGGAACTTTGTTCCTGAATTTGGAAATAAGCCTCTGTCCAAAAAACAAATAAAGAAGATAAAAGAACCTCTTCTTCATTCTCAACTAGAGAATGATGAATTTTTGAGAAACATGTTTCAATTTTACATGGAAACAAAGAAAACAGATTTCTTATGAGTTACTCAAGATCTACCAGGATAAGTATTGCTGAACATGAAATTTAGCCTTGTTCCCTTGGGAAAAGCATTGACAATCTTGTTGGACTCAACTGATGACATAGTGATGACTCAAAACATAAAGGAGCATTATTATTTCTTTGTCTTAGTGACTAACACATACACATTCAGATTCAGATAAAAACTGCAGCTGCTCCCTCCATCGACTCCAAGTTTGATGAGCAGATGGCTGGCTTCCTCTGGGAATGGAAAGATTTAGGGTTGCCTCACAGATAGAAATTGCATAAAGTTAGAACCCCAAGAGGAGCTAAGGTTATAACTACAATTAGGTATAAGAATTGTCTTTCATAAAGATTGGATTTTGTGTGTTTCATATCATTCATGTCTAGGATTGTTGGCATTTAAGCTATTAATGTTTCAGAACCCAAGTATCATTCAATTGATATAGATAGGTGGTAGAGAGATAAATGGTAGAGTCATCTATGATAGATAGGATAGATAGATAATAGAAGATAGATGGATAGATGATAGGTAGATAGATAGATAGATAGGTAGATAGATAGATAGATAGACAGACAGACAGATAGATGCATTCAAAGAGTTGGTAACTTTTCTGAGAGAAGTTTCACTATGTTATCTCTTTTGCTGTCCCTTGGTTATCTCATATTGTTACAGTATTTCTCCTAGTTATCTGATATATTGTATATATGCATATTTGGTTATCTGAAGTCAGATAGGGAAGGGAGGAAAGCAAGATGAGGGGCTGGGATGGGGGAGGGAAATGGGGACCAAGATACGAGAAAGGGTATCAATGTATGTGAAGTAATGCACCATCTATCTGGTGAATATAATGTAACCCTTCTATTAATTACAATAAAAAATATATGAAAAAAATTATTTTGTCCATTCTTTAAAACCTCTTAAAAGGCTGTGACCTCTGTGTTTCAAGTAATGAATTGTAATGTCTGACTTTTTGAGTAAACTTTGTATTGATAGTGAAGTATTCAGCATCAGAGAAATGAACCTGTTTTTTTTTACTTCAGATGGGGTAATTTTCAGTAGAGTATAAGAAGCCAAAGCTTATTTAATGCCTGCATTTTGATTTGGAGCTGTTTTTGCCTCCATTTGGACTGTCTCTGTTCTCTATTTTAGCACTAAAAATCTCTTCAGCCTTTGGGCAAGCCAAGGTAGTTGGCCACCCTACCCTCCCTGTTTATAGCTCCCATGGGGGTAAAGCTTGTTGTGCCTTTCCTCTTGGCCTCAAAGGTTCTACATGTAAAAGGAAGTATGGAAAATAGGAAAGTAAATCTAAGATTAACTAACTATCCTGTAAATGCTAAGCAAGTCAGAAATATTTCATAAACAGAACTGGATTTATTTTCAAAGCGTTTTTCTTAGTAATGGGTCATTGTCACTACAGGAAGAATTTGACATACATCTACAGAATGTGGCACTTATAAATTTGGGAAGCATTGACTGTAAACTCTTCCTTGACCCCTAGCATCTCATTTTGGTCACACCCTTTTTTCACACCGTCTCCCTTGTATATTCCTCCTTCATGACCCTTGGAATGACCTCTGATGCTTGTTGAAACATAACCTGTTGAAATTGGCTCAGGGAGCCTCTTGCTGCAGGAAGATATTTTTCTTTCTTCCAGGTGTAATGTTTGACAATAACACACATGCCTCAAAGGGAGTGTAAAATATGAGACAAGTCAGGGGTAACAGCGAGCTAAGTCGCCATTACCAAGGCTCCTCCTTGTCAGAGCAATTGTTCTAACAAAAAATGTCAGGCTATTCATTCCACTGCCTGGACTTGGCCTCCCAGCTCAGGGCGGCTCCAGCTAAATGGCACTTGTACTATGAGACAGTGTAATGGGAAATTCTAATGTGTACTCTGCACCCTGTCTGTGTATTTTCATCCCGATATCCTACAGCTTTTTGTGCTATGCTTATAAATATGGAAAATAGAAGTGGTATGATGGAGCTTTTGATGTCCTTTGAAATCTGCATGAGTTCTAACAATGTGGCCTGCTGCTGTGGATAGAGAGACAAGTCTAGATATGACCCAGGTCCACAGCAGGATGATGAAGACCTTTATAACTTGGATTCATTTTGTTTTTTAACTAAGAGATCCTTAAATTTATGTGCAAATAAAGAAATAAATTAATGTTGTGCATATGTAAGAGTGTCTTTCCTTGACAAGTGACAGTACATGTGTAAGTACCCTGAGTGCATCCACTGCCACCTTCACCCTCACCCACCTTACAATCATAGCTTCTTCTCCCAGTCCCCACATATTTTGCATCCTATGGCTGGACCTATTGAAATTCTAAGACCAATCTCACAAGTTTTATTTAACATCAGAAAAAATTCACGTGAGTGAGTCAATTAAAATAATGAAAAATCCTACCTTTATTCCATCTCTAAATCTCTTGTACCTTAAATCCAGGCTAAATGAAATTCTTTTTCTTTTACTTTTTTTTTTTTACCAGTCCTGAAACTTGAACTCAGGGTGTGGGCACTGTCCCTGAGCTTCTTTGTGCTCAAAGCTTGAGCCACTGTGCCACTTCCAGCTTTTTCTGATTAATTTGTGGGAAATAGTTTCATGGACTTTTCTGCTAAGACTGGCTTCCAATTGTGATCTCAGATCATGTTCATATCTCAGCCTCCTGAATAGCGAGTGCCAAGCTCAGAATAAAATTCTTTGACATCTAGGATGTGACTCTTTTTTTCACCTTTGCATCTGATAGAGATGACAAAACACCACTGATATTAGTACTTCAGAATGATTGTTAATTGGTTGAATGAAGCTTTGTCTTGTGTTTGCTTAGTAAATACTTTTCCTTTGGTTTTGTTCTTCTTTTCCTCTGGGGAAGGAGAGACAAAGTACTTGGCTGCAAGCACTGGTGGTAGTGTGAATTTCAGTGTGAATTTCAGTTCCTGGAGCTCATTCTTGGAGATAGTGGCTTGCTCTTCACTGCTAGAACCTAGGCAGCCGGCTGCTTTTTCTTAGCACTATCCCCACCTAAAAGTGGTAAACATCTTTATTTTTTTTTTGCCAGTTCTGGGGCTTGAACCCAGGGCCTGAGCACTGTCCTTGTGACCTGAGCCACAGCACCATTTCCAGCTTTTTCTATATATGTGGTACCAAGAAATCAAACCAGGGTCTTCAAACACTCTATCACCAAACTCCTGGCCAGATAAACATCTTATTAACATTCGAAATGCTCTTTTTCACATGAATCCATTTGTTACAAAACATTCTTGACAATAAAAAAGAAATGAATGAGACAGCTCATGCTATAAGGATGGCAGTGGACCAGCACCCCGATTCATTCCTTTTTTATGCGGGGTCTTGGCAGAATGGAAATGAGAGCACAACACCTCACCTTCTCGCCTATCTATGTGGGCTGTGGTTTGTGAGCCATGCTGCATAGTACCATTGCATCTCACTTTCCAGAATTCAGGATTGAAGTGGCTTTTTAATTTACTTTTCCTTTTAAGGATATATTTTGTTTGTTTGGATGTTCTTATAGTTTGAGAAATTTTGTGATAGGGACTTGTTTTTCCATTAAGAGCTCCTAGAAGAAAAATAAATGGTAAAAGAAATAAAATCCCAGTGAATTATGACATAAGCAATTTATTGTGCATAACTCTTTACTGTGTTAGATGATTCTGACCGAACTGTAGGTAATTCTCACTTGATAAATATATATGCTTGATTTTTATAACTATATTATTATCACAAACACACATATGTTCATAGGATTCTGCAGCTTATACTTATTTTGTTAACACAATAACATCATCTCTTACTTTTTATGTAATTTGTAGGACAACATTTAGACCTACCATAAATTTTCAAGTTTGTTTTTTGAAAAATCAGAGCTAAATGAAAAGCTCTATGGGAATAGCTGGTTCACAAGAAGGACACGTGCAAGTATTACTGATAGCCCTGAGAGGGGCATACCCTGTATTAACTTAGGGGAGTTTGTGTAAATGAAAGACCTTCAGGGTTTAATTGTCCCACAGGTTATTTTCTCCATTACTCATTATTCAGCTAAGATATGACAGTGCATTACATTGAATTGTTAACAATCAATGTATATAAAGGTGAAGTCTTTTTTCTGTTTTTTCTCAAACTAATTTACTTCAGAAAAATGTCTGTAGAAAAAATATAATACTTAATTCTGAGAAAAAAAATGCCAGCACTGCTTCCTACTCTGTCTCCTGAGAATTGTTTTCCCTTCAATATCTCTAAATATTCTTAAGTATTGACCCATTGTTTAGCTTGTTTTACTCTCTGCTGCTACAACAGTCTACCACAGGCCTGGGAAAGGATAAGCAACACAGGTCTCCTTGCTTCATAGTCCTAGCAAGTAGTAAGTCCACCAGGTCTTTTTGTTGTCATGATGTGGCAGAAGGGCAAGCTTGCCCATGTGAAGCAGGCCTCCTCCTTTCTGGAGGAACCTCCCCTCCCCCGCAAGGACATCAAGCTATCCTTGGTGACAGACAGACACCTCTGAGAAATCCCACCTCTGAACACTTACAATAGCATGGGTTTCAGAGGGGCAGTAAAAGCTTGGTATCTACAGCTACCTTGAAACAGATTTCTGAGAAGCAACACTCTTTCCCCAACTCAGCTAATGTCACTCACCTCAGCTAACAGCATCAGCCTTTTCCAAGCACAGGTTCCTGAACTTGATTCTTTCTACCTCAGTTTCTTTCCCCAGAGTACATTCACTATCAATCCTGTATATTTGGCATCTGGCAAAGAGGGTGAGCCTCAGTTGTGAAATATACACAAATTCACAAAGTGGCATAAAACAAGTATGTAGATGAAAAAGAATTATAAAACCAACATTATTATAGCTCTGCCATTGAGCACCACCTGGTAAAACCCTGGCTTCTCTTCAGGAAGATCCTGCCATCATGGCATTACTTTCTTTGTAGTTGTAATGCTTCATGTCTCTGCTGTTTCTTGGATTTTAACATGAAAGAGATCAAACAGAATGTCTTCTTTCATGTCGTGTTTCTCTAGTTCAGTGTGAGATTTTTGAGGTTCATCCATATTGTTGTCACTGAATTTTATTCATATTTGCTGCTATACAGTTGTCTGCTGTATGATATATGCCATAGTTCATGTTTCTCAGGCTAACAGCTGTTGATCTTATTTGCTATTATGGCTCCATTGGACATCTGTAAATATTCGTTCACATGGATTTTTGGCTCATGGAGTCAAAGCACCATAGGGAATGTCAGTCTGCCACTTTGCTAGATGCTTGGCTGTTTTAAAAGAGAGTGAACCAACTGACATCCTCATCATCATCATAGTATTGTCAGATAAATACTTGCCATTGTTAGCTTTGTACATTTTTGTTGGTTTGGTGGGCGTGTGTTCACACTCCACTATTACTTTAATTGGTGTTTCCATGTTCTGGATGGTGTTTAGTTTGTTTGTATTGGTCAGCTGTGTTTCTCCTCTTGGAAGTGTGTGTTTAATCTCCAGATCTTTTGCCATTTTCTCTACAGGGTCATCACCCTCTTTCTGATATACAGGAGTCCCTTATCCATGCTGAGCAAAACCCATTGCAATTCTGTTGCTCAGATTATATTTTCTAATCACTGTGGCTCTTGAAACATTTGTCACGAGCTGTTTTGATGTGAAGAGAGACCATCTCATCCAGGAAGGTCAATGGCTCTTACAGTGACTACACCACATACATACAGTCGGGCCTTTACTTCTGCAGATCCCAAGAGGGGGTTGGTCTAGTTGAATCCTTAGTCTCTAACCTACTTGTAGGATTGATTTCTGTGTACCATGAGTAGTAATATTTAACACTGACTACTGGGCTCATGTCTATTTTTCCCCAGTTTCTGATTATTTGGAAGCATTGTTGCTATTACAGAATTAGTTTTGATCCAGACAGAAGGAACCAGGCAATTTTAAGAAATGGCTACTCTAAGCCATATGAACTAGACATTTTTCCTGTCTCTAGAACAATCCACCTGGAGGTCTTATGTACCCAAATAAATTTCTTTTTTCTTTCGTGGACATAGCCAATATTTGTTTCTTGACTTCTTTTTTCTCAGGCATATGCTAGCTGACATTCCCTGGCACATCCTCTCACCCTCAAGTCCCCACCCCATCCTGATCCCCTATCTTGACCCCCATCAGGCTCAAGCCCTTCTATAAGAACAGAAGATGGCTGGCTAAGCTTTAACTGCTGTGAGTCCAGAAGCCCCCTCATCCTCACATTGTTAAACATGTCTTCTTACTTCCAGCTCCCTCTCTCCACACATGGGTACCTTCTTATCCTGTTCCCCCACCCCCACCCTGTCTGTCTCTCTTATCTGCTGTAACAAGTTTTGTGGTTTTAGGAAGGTAAGTGACTTGCTATTTTTGAAAACTATCTCATGGTTTCCTATTCTTTTCCTTTAGTTGATAATGTTATTCTCTGTTGTGGTTGTCCTGTTACTAGTCCATTAATTAAACTTATAACTTTAAAGAAATCCTGTCTAATGGCATATACTGAACCTTCCAGTCCACTCCTCCATCTCTGGGCAATGCCTTGCCATCACATTACCTGGTGAGGAATAAAGTCTGTGGGCCATGTTTGAACCACTGAGGCCTTCCTCTGGTAACAGCTGGATGAAGAGCAGAAGTGACAGAGGAATTAATCCAGAATCACTAATGAATTAGAATCTTTAAAGGCATCTAATCTCAAGAGACCATAGAGCCTATAGAATTGTTTCTTTTAAAAACGTGAACTACAGGCCAGGAGTTTGGCCTAGTGGTTAAAGTGCTTGCCTAGCATGCACGAAGACCCGGGTTCTATTCCTTGGTATCACATACATAGAAAAAAAAAAGCCGGAAGTGGTGCTGAGGCTCAAGTGGTAGAGCTCTAACCTTGAGAAAGTCCAAGGACAGTGCTCAGGCCCTGAGCTCAAGCCCAGGACTGGCAAAAATAAATAAATAAATAAATAAATAAATAAAAACTTGAACTACATACCTGAAATTACAGAGCTGCAGAAAAGAAAAGTAAACAGAAGCAGCAGTGTCAAAACAATGGAGATGAAAGGTCACGAGTTACAAGACAGACAGACAGACCGACAGATGTAGAGACAGAGGAAAGTTGCCCAGTCCTGCTGGTTGAGCAGTTGTATGCTTGGTCCTTGCCCTTTGAAATATGGCTGTATTCATTCATTTCCAGGAGCTCTGGTCTCCTCATGTTCTATGAATCATGGTAAGTCTGTGAGCTCACACAGAAACAAATATCCTCCTCAGCTCTTCCCATCCCCTATTCAAAGGTATCTTGCCTCTGTCTCTTTCAAAAAATAGGCAATGCACAGAATGCACTCATTTTTGTGGAACTGGAGTTTGTACTCGGAAACACAATTACTAAGCCAGTGCTTTACTGAGCCACATCTCTACCACTTTTTGAAATCAGGTTTTGCTTTCTCATCAGGCACACTCCTGGGCCAGAGCTGCCCATTTTAGACTTCTGGTCATTGCTAGAATAACTGACACGTGATCTCCCATCATCTCCAACTCCCTGTTGGGAAGGAATCTCAGATTAAAGGCTGGCCTTGAGCCTCAATCATCGCAATCTCAGCCTTGTAAGTAGTTAGGATTACCAACATGAGCCACCAGCGTCTGTCTTACACTTTTCTGAATTTTGTCAGATATAAATTTGCTATTCTATCCCCCAATCAAGATGTAAAATAGTTTATTCTTTCCCCCTCCAAAATTCCTTTGTGAACCTCCTCTTTTCTCCTCACACCCCCTGGATTTGCAGTGGAGTTATTGGTGTCAACTTCTTAGAGTGGTTGCATAAATGAAATGAGATTCAGCACAGGGGAAGCAGAGTGCTGGCATTTGATAAAACTCCAAGTGTCAGGTAATCTCTTTGAATGAGCTGCCTATTGTGATCTGAAATTCCCATTGGCCCTCACTTGGTGCCAGATACTCTCCTCATCGCACCTGCTCAGTGTGGATTCACCCTTTTATTCTAAGACCTTATTACCTGGGTGGTCCACCACCTAAGTGGTGGTGGGTTTCTGTCTCTTGTAGATCGGTTAAAGCTCACTAATTCATTTTATATGTCCCATTTTTCTATTAGTTTGTGAAATAAGTTATATGACTACCCCTCAGTGCTCATTTCAAAGTAACTTTCTCTAACAGACCTTCCCTTTGTTCAGTTTGGTCCTGCTGTATTTGTTTTTTCATTACACAATCCGTATTTTTCTTTACAAAGATTGTCACGTTGTAATTAAAGTAGATGGGTATGTAGCTAATTGCTGGAGGCTAGTTTCACCTGCTAAACCTAAATCCACAATTCTCAGAGGACCAGTTACTGGGTTGTCTCATCTCATCACTAGCAATTGGTTTGTGCAGACATTGCTCACTAAACATTGTTAGCCAGAAGAAGAAACTCAGCAGAGGTATGAGATATATGAGATAGCTTTCCCTCCTGTCTCTGACATTAAGTACTGATTCAGCACCCCGTTCTGGGTGTTAATTTCCTCATGTACAGGGAGAAAATTGGGGCTCAGTGTTCTTGAAATTCCTTTGACTCTATTCTCTGAGCTAGGTACATCAAGGCCATTTCTTGCATTCTTTCTAAGAAATTATAAATTCATCGTTAATCATGCATTATTTTAAAAAAGATCTGGAATTTACTTGGAAATCCCTAAAGATAGAAAATGTGTTTTGTCACTTGTGACTATGGGTGCTGTTATGCCCCCTTCTACTTACAAACTCCTAGTAAACCACCATGATTTTGTCCTTCCTTCTTTTGAGTAAATGAAGAAAGGCAGCATGTACCACTGTGGGATAGTGTTTGCTTTTATTAACCAGTTTAAGACTGTACTAAAGGGAGACAAAACCCAAGTTAAGATTATTTAAATTAAGCTTGTCTTTCTTGAGTCACTTAGCTAATTAAGCACACTTTGTTGTTGTTTCTTATTGTCATTCAGAAAAATGTAATCCTAGGGAGACAGTCATGAAAAACCTAAAGTAGAAATGAAGAGAAGGAAATGAAATCCATAATGCCAGTGGGAAAAATTGAAGCCATTTCATCAGTTTTTGTCTCCTTTTTTATTTAATTGGGTCCCTTAGTATGTCTGCAAGGTTGTGAAAGTTTTGTTTGTTGGCTTGCTTTCTCTTTATGTTCCATAATGTAAGGAGCATGGCTGGGCTAAGTTCTGCCTTAGAGCTGACAGAGGCAGGAATAGTGGGTGCTTAGATAAGAGCCCTGGACCCTAGTGCATTGTTGCTCTGAAGTTAGAATGGAATCTGAGAAGACTTCACCAGGTCTCCCGAGGTCTTCATGACGTGTTCTTGGTCAGGCTTGTAAGACTACCTCATGGTAATCAGAAGATTGCCTAACCTGCAGGACTGCAGGAGGAAGGAGCAGAATTGTGAGGAGGTCTGTACTGCCTGTAAGAAGGGGAGCATCTCCAGTATGACGCCCACAGAGGGCCTGTCTGCAGTGTTGAGTCAAAGCAAGCACCAACCATGCACTATTCCATTAGAATGATGCACTCACTATTCCATTAGGGTGGGTAGCCCATCCACCCCAGGGACCTTGAGATATGTTTCTGTGGCCTGTCTTTCTTAGAGGCTGGCCAATATAAACATCTAAAGCTACATTCAGTCTCTTACTGAGAATTCCCAAAGAAAAGCCTGAGGCATCTTCAGCAGAGGTTAAACAGGCAATGCAGTAGAGGAGGACAGAGACCTAAAACTGGTACCCACTTTAAAAGGGATTGCGTTAGTGTATAGGAGATGACATGGACAAACAAGGAAAATCTAGGGATCTGTAAGGGTGCTAGACTATACTTGTGCCTGAAGATACTACCTGCTGTGATTTTAGAAGAAAAACACTAACTCTTGAAATATATCAGCTTTTCTAGATGTATCTTTTAAAATACTTTCAAAGGATTCCAAAGAATCCATTAGGTTTTTTTTCCCTATCATTTTTAGAGAATAAACATTTCTCTTTTATTCTTTCAGCTACAAGGCAACTCTTGTTGATAATTAAAGTACTTAAAATACTAAGGCCCTTTCTTGTAGTGTTTAACCAATTTGCAAGGGATAGTTCCAAAATTTCAATGGTGCACCATGCTTTTCATAAAATTCATGTCTAACTGACTTGATTTGTGTCTATACTATTCTCCTCCTATTGATAGGTTAAGTAGTACATTTAATAGAATGGAAGTGTAAGCCAGAGTGACTGCTGCCATGACGATTCCTAGGAGAACAGTTCCTGATCAAGAGGTTCATTTACTTGGTAGACACCTGAGAGTGAGACAGTGGCCACAGAGAGAAAGGTGAAACAGAAGCATTGTTTTTTTCTCAGGTCTTTTCCCTAGAGTTATCTGCTGTTGACTGGTTCTTCCTTTCTGTGAAAAATTTAACACTCATGATAATTTATAATCAAATATTTAACTGTTAAAACAGCCCCTGCTGGCAGATTTCCACATGAGTTGGTTTGAATCTATTGTGAGAGACCTTTTGGCATAGTCTTATTCTCTTACTATTGTTTGTTGTTTCCAATGTCTTGCTTTGCTTGCGCACTGGGTAGCTTTTCTGACTGGGGAGCTAGTAGGTCTGCCATCTACCTGGGGCTTCCTTTCTGAAATACACCTCCTGCTACTTTGTATGTGTGCTTTCAGACATCATCACTTCACCAAACCACACGCCATAGTATATATCCCAAGGAGAGAATATGTAGGTGTTACTTTCATTTGGGACTGGAAAGCCAAAGTCTAAACATCTGCTTTTGGATGTTGAGATCATTACTGGTGAAATGATAAGAACAAAGCAAAGTTTAGCTCATTAAAACTCAGAATGGTGGTGGCTCTCACCTGTAATCCTAGCTAGTCAGGAAGCTTGAGACCTGAGGATCATGGTTTGAAGACAGGGCAAGAAAGGCCATAAAACTCATATCTCCAATAAACTACTCAGAAAAAAGCCAGAAGTATCACTGTGGCTCAAGTGGTAGAGTGTGAGCCTTGAGCACAGAAAGGCTGAAGGACAGCACCCAGGCCCAGAGTTCAAGCTCCAGACCAGGGTTAAGAATAGAAAGTTTCAGAACAAAAGGATTATTTCCAGGAGCAAGGGGGAGATTTATATGTTTGTGATTTGTTTTGTTTTGTTTTTGTTTGTCGGTCATGGGGCTTGAACTCTGGGCCTGGGTGCTGTCCCTGTGCTCTTCAGCTCAAGGCTGCAACCCCATCCCTGAGCTATAGTACCATTTCCAATTTTCTGGTGATAATTGGAGATAAGAGTCTCATGGACTTTAGTGCCCAGGCTGGCTTTGAACCACAATCCTCATATCTCAGCCTCCTGAGTAGCTAGGATTACAGATGTGAGCCCCCTGCGCCTGGCTTGTTTGTGTTGTTTTAAAGTGAGATTGAAGTCTTGAAATCTACAAGGGAATGGAGGAGACAACAGGAATAGAAATACCTTTGGATAGGAGATTGACCAAATCTAAGTTAAAGAACTATTTATATCCACATTGCTTCTGTGAATCAGGAGAGTTTACTATCAAAAACTACAGAAGTTGAAGGCAATATCGAAGATCTAATGGGAAATAAAGTAGCTGGATGATGTGAGAAGCTAAGGATGGAAGCAACTAGTGAAGAGAAATAGGGTAGACCACATGTAGTAATAAAGCAGGAAGACTCCTACTCCACCTCTAAGCTCCTTGGACAGAGTGATAAGGGCATAGGAAGGGCTTCTAGGCAAGAATGCCAACAGAATGGGCCAGGATTCTCTTAGAACAAGAAGAAAGACACATTTAGAGAAGAAGTTGAACATAGACAGTGTTTGCTAACATTGAGGCTGCAGACTCAGAATATGCCATGAAAACTGGAAGTGGTTGAGCTTGGAATGGACTAGGAATGTTGTGAAGTAGACAAGCTTTTCTGTCTGGGGATTCCAATGCAGGAGACATTGAGGTTCTGTATTCCATAGACAGGAGGCTGAGGTTGTGAGGTACTGGTAGTAGGTGCAGTAAGTCTTCAGTGGTCATCCTTGACAAAATCTGAGGTATAAATGTCCCCACCAAAAAAGGTTTCAACTTAACAGTATTGCATTAGTCTACAAGAAGGGTGACAGAGAATCACAAAAGTTTGCTCTTATGAACTAGTAGAGGACAGCTTCAATTGACAGGGGTTTTAAAAATGTAGTTGATAAATTCAGAGAGAAGACTGTGTGAGACTAAGCGGTAGGGAGTAGGGATATTTTGTGGGTAGTTTTGTTCCCTGTGGACAGAGGCACAGTGATCTGATGTTTAGCAGTCTTCGTGCTATGTAGGCAGTGTTAAAACAGGTCTGTCTCAGATTTGGCCATAGTGTGGCAACCACTACTCTGACCTCATCATGCCTGGACATCTCCAGTTAGAAAGCTAATCAATATCTCAAATTCTGATCTCCTTTCATGGTCCATATGCATACCACCCATGGTTTATATTATGTCAGCCATGTTATATGTTATATTATTTAATACCACATCCTCTCAGATTGTTCAGGTTAACAATCTTCTATCATCTTTGGCAGCTTTGTGTCTCACAAAGAACAACTTTTCTGGTTCCTTCTTCAAGATATATTTTTGCTGTGCATAATGGGGCACCCCTGTAATCCCAGAACATAGGAGACATGGGCAGGAAAAAGTGAGGCCCTGAGGGCCAGAAGTTTGGCCTAGTGGTAGAGTGCTTGCCTAGCATGCACGAAGACATGGGTTCAATTCCTCGGTACCACATACATAGCAAAAAAGCCGGAAGTGGTGCTGAGGCTCAAGTGGTAGAGTGCTAGCCTTGAGAAAGTCTAAGGATAGTGCTCAAGCCCTGAGCCTATTCCCAGGACTGGCAAAAAAAAAGTGAGGCCTTGAACTACATAGTGAGACCCTATCTCAAAAACCAAGGACCAGCGACTGGAAATAGGGTTCAGTAGTGGAGGACTTGCCTAGCAGGTGCATGGTACTAGAGTCCAGCTCCACAAAGGAGGTCTTTGTGCTTGCTAGGCAAGCACTCTACCACTAGGCCAAACTCCCAGCCCCTAAATACATTTTTAATACAAAAATGCTACCCATAAACAGAAGGACTATGGAAGTAGCTTAGAGGTAGAATGTTTACCTAGCATGTACAAGGCCCTGGGTTCAATCCCCAGAAGTTAAAAAAATAATAATAAAATCTGAAGTTGGGCAGATACTGCATGCTTGCAATCTTAGCTACTTAAGAGGCTGACATGGGAGGATTACTGGGCCTGTGAGGTATAGACAAAGCTTGATGAAAAACCAAATGCACAGTAAATTAAAAAAAATGGTCCTCGGAGAGTTTAAGAGTCCTCTGGTCAATGTGGTGCATCTGTTGGGGGACCATGAGTCCTAACGGAAAGGGCTCCTATATGAGGCCAGCATGCTTGTACCTACCTATAACCCCAGCTCTTGGAGGGCGATTGTAAAGGCTAATTAATGGAAAGGAAGGATAATCTTTCCAACACACAAGGCTAGAGAAGCTAGATATCTAACACTGGGAAAAAAGAAAATTAAAACCGAGGAAAAAGATTTAAACATTCCAAATTAAAAAGAAAAATCAAAGTATACTATGAATTTAAATGTAAAATATAAGAGTGTAAAAGTTGAGAGATGTTGGAGGAAATCATGATCCTGTGATTAATGAAGAATTCTTAGATGTGGCACTGAAAGTATAATCTAGAAATGAAAAAAGAATCCATCAGTTGGATTTCATCAAAGTCAAAAAGTTCCCTGGGAAGGATGCTAGAAAGAAGATGGAAAGGCAGGAGGCAAAAAAATAGTTTGTAAAGCATATAGCTTTCAAAGGGATTGTAGCTGGAATCTTTACGAATTTTTAAATTTAGTAGTTTAAAATCCAATTAGAAAATTGGCAAGGATATGAAGAGACATTCCACCAAAGTGGATATACAGATGCCATGTAAGTATGTGAAAACGCATTCAGCAACATTAGCCCTTGGAGAAATACCATTCCAACAACATTGTGCTTTCACCACAAAATGCCAGAACAGCTAAATAAAACTAAACAGTAACAACATTGCATGCTGACAAGATGTAAAAAAATTGAATCATTCATATATTATTGGTCAGTATGTAGACTGACATAGCCAGTTTGAGAAACAGTTTGGTAGTCCCTTGAAAGATAAAACAAAATGATCAAATGACCTATCATATTACTTGGCATTTAGATGAACATAAAAACCTATGCTTCCTAAAAAATGTGCATTCATGTTCATAAAAACTCTATTTGTAATAGCTAAATTTTAAACCTTTTATTTGTAGTTAGCAAAGAATTAGAAACAGTTCATATATTCTTTTTTAAATATATTTTATTGTAATTAATAAAAGGGTTACATTGTATTTGCCAGATAGAAGGTGCATTACTTCACCAACATTGCTACCCCTTCTCATGTTTGTCCCCATCTCCCTTCCCCCACCTGCCGCCAGTCCATATATTCTTTAGTGGATAGATGAGTAAGCAAGCCGGTAATTAGGAGGAATATACTAAAGACACAGGCCATGACTTGGTAGGTCCCAAAGGCTTTGTGATAGGTAAGAAAATTCAACCTTACCCATTAAATGTTATGAGAGTCCATTCCTATAATATTCTCAAAATGATGCAATGATAGAGATGGAGGGAAACTAGTGGTTGCCAACAGTCCAAGATGGAAGAGAATTTAAGAAGGTAAAGCAATTCACGGGGTCTTTGTGATGATGGGATAGCCCTGTACATTGATAGTCATGGAGGTACCCCATGAAATAGAGTCGGAACAGACTTGAAGTGCCATCATATCAACTATAGTCATAATTTGATTAGAGGAGTTATAAATTATCTGTTGGCTCCACCAGTGAGGATTAAGATGGTAAAAATTACATATTGATATTTGTAAAAAGTGGTTTGCCTTTCACTACAGCTCTGTAAGAGGATAGGTAGAAAGGGAAAAATTGCCACACCCATTTCACAGATCAGATCACTGGTTACCAGATCTCAGTGAGGATTACAGCTTAGTGTTTACTAAAACACCAGAGCTGAAATGCAAACTTAGTCTTTTGATTCTGCCTAGCACTTTAAAAAAAATGTCACAGCTGCTTGTTATTGATGAAAGTAGCAATTTCTGTGATTTGTAAATTAACATTTCCAGAGGGGAAAACGCTCCTCTATAATGAAGCTGTCATAAATCATGCATAGTTGTCGTGGGGTTTGGAATAGAGCTAATGGCATTGTTCCCACTGAGGCATGTGTGCACTGAGCTGTCCTGGGTCAGGATTCATTTGTTTGCACAGAAAAATGCATGGAGCTTCCACACTGTGAAGCTGGCCTTTAGCATCAGCACCTGACCTCTCTCTGTTCTCTTTCTCCTATCAGCTCCGTAGTGCTTTCCAGTGTACTCCTGTTTTCCTCTGGCAAAACAGGATATAAAATCAAACTTGGATTTATATATAAAAGAACAAATTGTTCTGGGAGTGATTTATAGGCAAAGAATTACCTAGCAAGATATCTATACTGAGTAACTTGAATGAGAGAATGAATGAGTGAATGAATGAATGCAGTATACAGTCTCCTAGGCATTGTGATTGGGTTTTTTTTTTCTGTCTACAGTGGAACATAAGATATACGATTGCAACACCTTTTATCATTTTGTTTTCTGAATGTACCACCATCACTCTTAGCTACAAAAAGACCCTGTTTATACTCTACATTTCCTAACTATTTGCTAATAAACACTTGATTATGTAAAGCCTTTTCCTTTCAGAGATGTATGCCTTTGGACTTTGTTAACTAAACCATGTAGATGCACGAAAAGAGAGAGAGAGAGAGAGAGAGAGAGAGAGAGAGAGAGAGAGAGAGAGAGAGAGAGAGAGAGAGAGAGAGAGAGAGAGAGTCTTTGTATGGGATTAGATGGTCTGGATAAGCTCTGTGAAAACACTCATCACAAATTATTGTGGTTATTTTGTTACTTGTTTAGTTGTTTCTAATCTTCCATTAGGATTTAGTTTACCTCATTAGGGTGGAAGCACATCTATCTATAACTGGCATTCATAATATATACATTAATTTTGTGTTCTATTGGAATAGAACAGCCTCTATTCTCAGAAGTTCTCCTCCTTGTGATTAAAATTTATTGGAATATTACACAACAGAGAACATGGGGTCACTCTGACGTGTGAGAAAATGCAACCCACTTAGGGACATAGCAACCTATGGTGATTCTCTGAGCTTCTCTGTTGCTTCCCATGTCCTGGGAAAAGGAAGTATGGAGATCAGGTGGAAAATCTGGAATCAGGTGGCAATTAGATGAAGGTATAATATGAGGTATAAAATGGAAGTATAAAAAAGCTGTAAGAACAAGATGAGGGGAGAGGGTGAGGGGAAGGAAATGGGGACAAAAACGTGAGAAAGGGTATCAATGTACATGAAGTAATGTACCTTCTATCTGATGAATATAATGTAACTCTTCTATTAATTACAATAAAAAATACAATAAAAAAAGCTGTAAGAAAAAGCAATCTCCTTAAGGCACAGGACAAGGAAAAGAGTATCCCAACACAAAATGTGTGATATCTTCACCACATCTGTCCTACTACAGACAAATAAGAATAGACCAAAAACACCTCCTCTCCTACCCACCCATGTGGTCTTAGAAGAGGGCAGAATGGGAAGGTGATGGTTCACCATGCTCTTCCAAAACATACGGGTGCTTACATTCTCCTGCTGGGTGTTAGAGGCAGTCTAGGCAGGAAGTTGTGCCTCCCTCTCTCACCTGACTGTATTAGGAGATGTTCTGCCTGCTGCTACTAAGCAGTGGCAGCAGGTCCATCATGGAGTTGACTCAGCACTCAGCAGCACACTCACACACCCTTTTCAGCTAGGCTCAGCTGGCAGTTGAGTTTATGCCCTGCCCTGCAACTCTTCTCCTTCCTGGGGGTTCCAGGCCATGAGAGAAGTCATCTGCACACTTACCAGAAAGATTGCAAGGTGATAGGAGCAAGGGCCACATTTCGTCAATGTCACATAGAAGGAGTTGAGTAGCAAACTGAGTGAACACATCCACCTGATCCTTATGCTGGGCCCACCCGCCAAAGATGGGTGTGCCTCTTAAAGAGAGGTTACACAGGACACAAAGTCTTACTAAGTAATATCCCGCCTCTAACACCAACACCCAGGAGAAGTAGTAAAAGTATTAATATAGAGAGAAACTAAAATAGTAGCAAACTACTTCCAGAAACATATTTAAAAAGAATTAGATACTAGAACTAAGATTTGTTCCAGATACCCCAAACTAGTTCAGCGTTCGAAAATTATCTGCATTGTATCTAATATCAAGAGGCTAAAGGATTGAAAACTATGAAACTATGTGGATATATTAATTTATATAAAACATGGTAAAAACTTAATATCCAATGTTGATAAAATTCTCTGCACACTAGGATTGAACAAGATGTCACAGTAGGATTGGAATGAGATGTCCTCAGACTGATATTTTTTTGTCTGCAAAAGAAAGAAGACAATACATTAGATGCATGGAGAGGTTGCTGGTAGAAGTGTAGGGTACTGCCACTATGGAAAATGAGTCTAGATAAGCAGAAATTCTACAGCTTACCAAGTGTATTTGGGAGAGGGAGGTTTTAGAAAATTTAAAGATTCACTTTTGGGGAGGATACTATTGATGAGCCTAGAAAAGATAAAAAGGCAGAAATAAATCTCTTACAGCTTTGAAACCAGATGCACAGCCACACGTAAGGTGGCCAGGTATGACTCAGCAGGGTCATGGAGAAAGCTGAGCTCAGGCCAGAGTGATAGCAAATGGAAAAGGAAGGAGGTACGATGTGTGGTGTTCAAGGCAGTGTTGAATTTTTTTCTGGCTCCGTGAGGAGGAGATAACTTAAAGCAATTTCAGTCGGTTCTGAGGCATATGGGTTAGCCCTGTTGGGTGCTTGCCCTAGTCTATGAAAATAGTATGCAGGAAATTAGCTAGTCAAGAAAGGCAGCCCTACCGACCTTTAACCAGAGCCTCAGAACTTGACCAATATATCATAAGAACAACAGCAATAAAAACAAAAAAACCCATGAAACAACAAAACTACAAGAACAAAGACGAAGCAAAAAAATTACCTATGCTATTACTGGAATTTTTCATAGAGACATAAAAAATGATGCTTACACAAAAATCCCCGCACAAATGTTGATAGCAATTTAATTCCTAATAACCACAAGCTGAAAACATCAAGAATGTCTCTTGACTAGGAAGCAGATAGTCAGACTGTGCAACATCTCTAATGTGAGATTGTTCTCAGCAAGGAAAATGAAAATACTGTCTCTATGAGTGACAAGGGGGATACATCTCCAAGGAACTACAGTGATGATAAGATTCAGTCCCAAAAGGTCACATATCAGGTGATTCCATTAATATAACTGTGTTGAATTGGAAGAATTATTGGAGTGGAGAACAGGTGACAAGTTTCCAGGAGTCAGTGAGATAGGGAAGGGGACAGGGGAGTATATTAGAAAAAGGCAACCTAAGAGATCCTGAGGCTCTGGAATGTTCTGTGCCTTGACCATGTCAGCAGCTGTTTCCTGACTGGTAACAGGTACAGGAAATGGGCTACAGGGGATGCAGGATCTCCATTATTTCTTGTAACTGTCGGTGAACCTGCAGTTATCTTGAGAGCTTACAGTAGGGGAATGTGACACCTGCCAACGTTAGAAAAGGTTTTATTCTCAAAGGTTCAAGTTACAAGAAGAAACTCCTCTGGAACCTATTTTTGACTGTGCTCAGGGCAACCAGTGTATTAAGAGCTTTGCGATCAGCGATGTTCAGGGCAGATGATGGCAGAGTTACTTCCTGAGTCCTGTTCAGGTTCTGAGCATGCAGAGCTAGTCATATCATTATATCATTTCAAGACTACACTGGCTTGCCGAGTGCTGCTTAGGGGTGTCCAGAGTCTCACTGCTTTATAAAGAAACCCTGAGGTACTGAGGTTAGAGAGTAGTGAGTTACAGACCCATTTCAGCTGGTAATTTGAGAACCCAGGCACAGGAATCCGACTTGGGTTGAAATCTCATCTGTGCTCTTTGACAAATTATTCTTTTGGACTTTGGTTCTTATATGTATGTAGAAGTCTGAGAAGTCATAATTTTGTATGCCTTGAAAGGGATGTGGTAAAGAATCATTGAGACACATAATGGTAAAGCACTTCAAAAGTGCTTTGCTCTACCTGAGCCAGTTTTGCTGCTGCCATTAGTAGAAACAGGTACAGTAATGGAAATCAGGGTCCAAGAGACAAATTTCTTCTTTGTTCCTAATGGGGAATGAGATGTGTGGAAAGCCGCTGGTTTTTCAAATCTTTTTTCCTCATATGGAATCTTCCAGCTTCCACCTTGGACACTAAAGTTCTCTCAGTAAGGTTTTGTTATTCAAACATGACTATCCATTCATTTATGTATCAGCTGCAGTGGTTTTCCAGTTCTGTGGGTATAGTTATAACAGAGACCATGCGGACTACACACTCTATTTGCTACCTGGTCCATGGTAGAAAAGTGTTTGCCAACCCCTCACCCCCCAAGAAAGTGGTGACGATAAAACATCCTTCAGTTTACTTGCTTCTCTTGCAGCTATGAGGAAATCATTTGGCCTGCTACTTCCATCCTGTCTTTTCCTGCTTGGTTGTGGTCCATTGTTGCTAAACAGAGTAGCCATTCTAAATTATACAGCAGCTAGCATAGGGCAGGAAGCATGGAGAAGAACAGGGAAAGCCAAAGGCTACCACAGATACTCTCAAACTGTTTTCCTGCCCACGAGCTCATGCACAGATAGCTGTAAATAGAGTAGTTAGTGCCCCAATACTCTCTGTTTCTAATTTTCTTATTATATCAAAACATAAACTATTTTTAGGCTTTGAAAGCTATTTGTTATTTTGCCTATAACTGAAGTTAGTCCAACTGTTAGAGCCTTTTACTATTTGTGAAACTGTGAGCAAATTATTTAACTTTTCTAGTCTTCAGATTTTCTTTTTCTCACTTTAATAATAATAAGGAATAAATTGGATGATACATATAAAGCTTTTGCTCAGTTCCTTCCATAGAGTATGTAAATAATTGGAAGTTATTATTTCCAATTCCTGTGAATACATACATAATTCTAAATTACTTTGAGTCTGTGTCTACACAGGCACATATTTGCCAAATTAAATACCTTTTGCAAAAATCATGTTTTATTTGGAAATGTTTTGACAGCCAGAACATGTGTTTCAATTGCAAACAAAAATATTTCCAACTTAGATGTCCTTGTTTTGATTATATGTGTGGAAACGAGTGTTTCGTACTTGAGTTGTTAAGCTACAAAAATATGTTTGCTAAATATTTTGCAAATATATTGATATATTTCTTAGAATATTGTGTTGGAGAAGAACCCAGTGGCATTTTTGCTCCAAGGCAAAGTTTACAGTTTATATCAGAGAACAGATCAAACCTTCTGAAAAAATATGGAGTGGCAGCTGCAGTTGCCTGGCTCTATTGATACAGACTTCATGTTTCTCCTAATAACTCTTAAATTATCCCCATGCTAGTTGGTTGAACTTCCCCACAATTACCATGAATCCAGAACAAATGACATATTGTACTTATATCTCAAGTGTTATACAATATTGATCCTTTTGACTTAGCTATATATAGTTTTTTTGAGGGCTATGAGAAAGAATATCATTTAAGGTTTATTGTTACTGTTCAGTGATAGTGGTAAGAGTTTATCTTCCTATAATCATATTATTCCTCTTTCATATTTTTTCATATAGTAAATGAAAAAGTAAGCCCACTGGATAGTGTGTATCCCTTTGCTGGCATTTAGGATAAAGAGAAACCTAATAAATCATATGCTGAGCAGGCCCACTGATACTGTATTATAAGATCATCATATAACTTTCACAGATAAATCACCAAGCAAATGTGTCACAGACGATCTTGTTTGGAAAGTTCAGCAACTCTTCTCTTTAAGATTTCACATTATGTTTAACACCAGCTGTCAAGTATGAACACCTGTCCTCTTTGGTGATGAGCAACCACAGTTTTACAGAGCAATTAAGAGTTCAACTAGCCTTCTTGGCTTCATCAACAGAGTTCAGAGCATACTGTAATATTTTCATATTGGGTTATATTCTCACTATCAGGTCAAAATAAATTTTATAAGAATCACATGACTTGTCTCTAGATTTTTATGGAAATTTAATTTGGAGTAATATTTTGCATCTAAATAACAATGTTCATAATATGCAGTCTCAAAACACTTAAGAAATAAAATATACTATTATCTCAGTCTGGACTTCTTGGCAATTCACTAGGCTGCTGGTTCTTTTCAAAGTTCTGTGTCTGTCAAAAAGCATAGCACGTTTGTTTGCTTCAGAAGGTTTTGTTCCAAATTTTATTTGGAATAACATTTCTTCACCTTATGAGAGAAAAATTTGCGTATTTCATCTTCTTTCCATTCAGCAGCAAACTTAGCAATTTCTCTCAGACAATTAAACCAATGTTTCATACCTAAGAACCACCTTTTCAACATGAATAAATTCAAATATATATGAAAAGCAGTGAGAGATTTCTAAATTTCAAACTTGCATAGGACCAAAAAAAAGGCCAGATTTTAAGGTGATCACAGAACAGAGAAAAACCACTGCAAAATGAGAATGTCTTCCATTGTTGTGAAGGATGAAGTTTCCACTCACTTTTGAAGCAGGAAAGTTCTCTTCATCTACAGACAGCCACAGCCACAGGCTCACAGGACAAGCACCTGTCTAGCTTTCTCACCTTCTTTTCCCTCAGATATGTATATTTGATGAGCTCAGAGCTATACTGCCCTTTTCCCTTTTCAACAACTTACACAAGAAACAGTTAATATGATTTTTTCCCAAGTATTTCTATTTTATTATGAATGGGGCAATGACATTTTTTTTCTGATGGCAGCATAGAATTCCATTGTATGTATACACCACATTTTCTTGATCCATCTGTGTTGGTTCCATCTATTAGCTATGGTAAACAATGCAGCAGTGAACTTGGTTATGCTGTTAGCTTTAGTATGGCCTTGTTTCTGGACATTTGGGAAAATGCCCAGGAGTGGGATTGCTGGGTCTATTGCTGTCTTTTGAGGAGCCACTGTACTGCTTTCCAGAGTGGTTGAACAAGTTTACATACCTACCAACAGTGTAGTAGCATTCCCTTTTGGCCACATCCCCACTAGCATTTGTTGTTATTAGATTTCTTGATCACGGTCATTCTGAGGTTAGGTGGAATCTCAAAGTTGTTTTGATTTGCTTTTCTTTTAAGGCCAGAGATGCCAAGCATTTCTTCATGTGTCTATTAGCCATTCTCACTTCTTCTTCAGAGAAGTCTCTGTTTAAATCTTTAGCCCACATTTTAATGGGATGGTTATTTCTTGGAGGATTTGTTTTTGAGAGATTTAATTTTTTGAGCTGTAGAGATATTTTAGATATAAGGCCCTTGTCTGTTGTATAGATAGTAAAAAGCCCTCTTTTGTTCTTTTTTCCCCTTATGATCTATTCCCTGTCGTTAATGTATCTGACTTTGGTACCTGGTGTAGTGTATGTACACTTATTTATTTGAATTAGGGAAGGGAAGGGGAAAAACAAGAGGGTGAGACAAAAGACAAAGAATGAACCAATGCAACAGCAATATTCATAAGACAATATGTTGGAAATGAACTTCACAACTTGGGGAGGGGTAGAGGGAGCCAAAGTGGAAGAAAAACATGGGAAGGGCTAATAATGTTCAAGAAGTAATGTACTCAGTCCCTCATCTAGGACTGTCCTAGCAGAGGATCACAATAATGCAAAAGCTATGTGCATATGGTCATATAGAATGAGACTAAACAAAAGAACTCTGGGATATGGAAACAGGAGGTTTATCTTTGTGATTATTGTTTTCAGTGTACTATGTGTAGTTATTTCTTTTCTCCTTTACTCCTCTTATGGTTAATCTCATATGGGTACTGTATCTGACTCTGTTACTTGAAGTATTGTATATACATTTATTTGTTGATTTGAAATAAGGAAGGGAAGGAAAACAAGATGATTGGGAGGGGGTGGGGCAGGAAAGGGAGACAAAAACATGAGAAGGGGTATCGATGTTCAAGAAGTTATGAACCCATTACCTCATGAATGTAACTAACTTCTCTATACATTACCCTGACAATAAAATACAACATACTCATTACTTATGAATGCAACTTGCAACTTTAACCCCTCTATATACACCTTGACAATAAAATAAAAAATTAAAAAAGAAACAAATCACAATAAAAGGTAAAGCCTATGTGATGTCTGGTTGTATGGTATTTTAAAAAGAAATGAATTGCATCAGGACAAATCATGTTAAGTGAAGTGAGCCAGGCTCAGAGAGAGAAAAGGAGCATGCATGTTTTCTATGTTTCATATGTGGAAGCTAGATCAAAAATACAACTGTGCTTGGTAACACACATAAGGATTGATGCATTCATGCATTTACACAGAAATAAACTTAGTAAAGGATAATATAATTAGGGGAAGAATCCAAAGGCATAACGCCTCTAAACAACTAATGTATGTTTATCAAAACAAATACCAGGAAGTAGAAACCTGTTTCAGGGGGTGGACAAAAGGGTGAGTCCCAGAATGGGAGGTGGTAGGTTGGGCAAATGTACTCATTATATTCAATGTACATTATGTAAAAATGTGAGCTGTATAACTTGAAAGTAGGGACAGGAAGGAGAAAATGGGGGCGAACAAAGGAAGAGGTGACATGGACCAAGTAGTGTTGTACTCATAACCTGATTTCTAGAATTATAACCTGTTGTACAACTAAATAATAATAATAATAAAAGAAAAGCAAAGAAAAATCAAACTGGGGCTATCTGTGGTGAACTGATCATACATATCAATTTACCTATTGTTCCTTTCATAACTCTTAGCACATGTCTCCCCTGCTGCTGGGTCTAGTGCAAAATGTGTTTTGGGTTGCTTAAATTTGGAGGAGGAAAAATTAGGGGGCTTGCTGTCTATTCTCCTATCGGGGAAATCTTGGTTTGTCCATCTTCACATTCATACCACATGTAGTGACATAGGACATGTAGTAAACAATGCAAATGTCCTTGAGAAGCAAGTGTTTGTAGGAACTCCTCCTGATAGACTGACCTTCAACTCATTTTTTCTCCTCTCCTCTCCTCTCCTCTCTTTTGCACATTCATTCATCCATCCACTTATCAATAATTAGTTAAGTTTATGTACTATACCAGGCACTCAGAAGGAGGCTAAAGGCAAGATGAATATGGTTCCTACTCTCATTTAACTTATAATTGAATCTCATTGAACTTATAAATGAAATGAATGTTAAATGAATACTCACATTAGTAATCTTTATTATAATTCTAAATCCACTTCAGAGACCCAAAATAATGTTTGAGTTTTGAGTTTTTTAGGTTTAATCATTTATTTGTATCACTTGCAAGTTTTTTTTATTTTTGTTTTTTGTCAGTCGTGGGGTTTGAATTCTGGGACTGGGCACTATCCCTGAGCTCTTCAGCTCAAGGCTACTGCCCTACCCCTGGAGCCACAGCACCACTTCCAGTTTTCTGGTGGTTAATAGGGGATAAGAATCTCATGGACTTTAGTGCCTGGGCTCGAATCCTTGGATCTCAGACTTCTGAGTAGCTAGGATTACAGGCATGAGCCACCATGCCCAGCACAGATTCTTATTTTTTGACTAGACCCAGACTTAGATGTTATACAAGATAAAAGTTAAGAAATGTGTGCAAGCGCTCCAGGGCAAAATCTAAATTAATGAAAATTTCACTGATCTGGTTTTTGATCTATCAGTTTAAAGTGTTACAGATGTGTAAAGACTTTGCTAAGAAAGCAGGCCTACTTGGGCTCATTGGGAAAGATAAACTTGATTTTCTGTGTTACATATAACTGATACATTTTTGATGACTAGAAATATTTTTTCAATACACTTTCTCATAATTGTTGTGAGATCGCCTCCATGTAAGACACCCTAGACTATATTAGCTGCCTCCCACAGCAAATTGAACATATCTTTCTATTAAGTCTAAAAACTTGCATACTAAACATACTTGTGGGAGGATAAAAAATGAGTTCTGTCTTTATAATAGGACTTGATTATTCCTATCATTTTTTAAGTTTTACAAAATGCATGTTCAATATAATATATTGGAAACACCCATGATCCTATTTCTTCCTCTCCTCCCTCTCTCCCTCCATCCCTTCCTTCTTTCCTACCTTCCTTCCACCCTCCCTTTTTTGCTTTTTAGCTTTCTGCGTTTGTGTGTGTGCACGCGCACATGTATGCATGCATACATGCATGCATACACATGCCCCCACACCAGTACTGGGACTTAAACTTAGAGCTTGAGCATTGTCCCTTAGTTTTTTTATTCAAGGCTGGCACCTTAACACTTTAGTCACAGTTTCACTGTGTGTGTGTGTGTGTGTGTGTGTGTGTGTGTGTGTGTGTGTGTGAGTGTGTGGTTAATTAAAGGTAAGAGACTCAGACTTTCCTGCTTGGGCTGGCATCAAACTGCAATCTTCAAATCTTAGCCTTCTTAGTAACTAGGATTACAGGAATGAGCCAGCCAGCTTCCATTTTTTATAGGCATCCATAAACATTGTGCCATATTTCCACTTTCTCTTTTTTTTTTTTTGCCAGTCCTGGGGCTTGAACTCAAGGCCTGAGCATTGTCCTTAGGCTTTCTCAAGGCTAGCGTGCACTACCACTTGAGCCACAGCACCACTTCTGGTTTTTTCTATGTATGTGGTACCTAGGAACCCAGGTATTTGTGCATGCTAGGCAAGCATTCTACCACTAGGCCAAACTCCTGGCCCACCACTTTTTCTTATATATGATTTTCCTATTCCATAAACTGCCGTGTAAACATTTTCAAATTAAGGTTGTAATATAGCTATTTAATTTTTTAAAAAATTGATTACAAATAATCTTAATAGCTAGGTGCTGGTGGCTCATGCCTGTAATCCCATCTACGCAGAAGACTGAGATCTGAGGATCAAGGTTCAAAGTGCATGAATTATTATCTCCAATTAACTACCATAAAACTGGAAATGGCGCTGTGGCTTAAGTGGTAGAGTGGTAGCCTTGAGCTGAAGAGCTCAGGGACAGTTCCCAGGCCCAGAAGTCAAGCCCCACGGCCGACAATAATAATAAAAATAAAATAAAATAATAATAATAATGACTATATAATAGTTCACACAATAATATAAACAACCATTCAAAGTCAGAACTATGAAACATGGAGAATGGCATTACCAGTGCATTAAGTATTCCACCTGAATGCATATGAATAAGCAAGACATTTATATCATAAATACATTTTCTTTATGGCATGCATTTCTTAATGAGGGAACCATAAATGTTAAAGTAAGCAGAAAATGCAAATATGAGCCAGGGGTAGAGTGTAAGATGTGGAGGAAGCCCAGTTTGACCACACAATGCCACCACAGTTTTATGCTGGTTCTGCAGTGGCAGCCTCATTACTAGCAGTGGACAGTTTTTACTCTGTGCTGTGTGGTCTTTTGGAACTGGTGATGACTTTCATTCCTAACACTGCTCCCCTTTTACTTCTTTAATACCATTCTTTCCCTTTTTCCCCATTGTTCCTTTCAGCCTTTCTATGATCTGCTTTTTTCCTGCCTCTCCCTAAAAATAAGTACTCCCACATACTCAGTACTCACTTTCACTCTGAACTTTCTTCCCGTCCAATTCCTTAATGCTCACATGACCCTCTTCACGAGATGAAGAGTACATCCCATGCCTTCTCTTCTTCCTTTGGACTCTTGTTACTTAGCAGCTACTATTGATTGCGGTCATGGTTGAAACCCACAACACCCTGTACATGACACTGAACATTCTTCTCTCTTTGGTCCCCTCCAATGACAACCTCTGTTTCTGCACATTGATTATGCATGTGCTTGCTGTGTTCTGCCCACCAAGGAGTCCCTAACACACATGGAGTTGGTAATGGGTCAAAGGCCTAACCGAGTCACTTACTGGTACTGATAAGCAATGCTACTTCACTGTTCCATGTGATCCTTACTGATTCCACTCACTGTGGCTTCTGAACCATCTACTCCTCTGCTTTTCATTTCTTATATAGCATCCTTTTTTTATTTTGCCATCCTGGGTTTGAACTCAGGGCCTGGGCACTCTCCTTGGACTTTCTCAAGTCCAGAGCTCTACCACTTGAGCCATAGCACCACTTTGGGCTTTTTCTGTGTATGTGGTACCAAGGAATCGAACCCAGGGTTAGTGCATGCTAGTCGAGCACTGCACCAGTAGGCCACACTCCTGGCATGCTTTCTCGCTTGCTTTTTGTCATCACCTATATAAAGGTTAATCTGCAAGCAACACCAATTTTATTTTATGTAATTATTGTCTAATTTTCTAATTCTGTATTGGTACTAACTCCTAAAACAGTGTTTAGAAAATTAATCAAAGGGTAAAAAAAATAATATCACATATTAAATTATATTTTAGTTTATTGATTCCTTAATTAATGTACTAAATAGTTATTGAATCTAGGGACTAAAATGTAATTATAAGGAAGTGCCTCACTAGAAAGGATGAACATTTTGTGGTTTCTGACACCACAGCGTGTCCAGCCACTAGCAGTGAGGAGACCTCTACCATTCACTATTGCAGTTCCTCCCAGAAAACATAAGTAATATGGTGTGTGTGGCAAATTAAAATGTTGAATTATAATGATAACTGGTGCTTATACCTAAAAAATTCTTTGGGGAATTTAAAAGGGATGTATGCTCTAGTTCTGGAGTATGAGACTTAAAGACAAGAAATCTCTTATTTTCGAGTTTCTTTGTCTTTAGCTCTCTTGGGTCTTCTCTTACAATACAAGTAGGTACCTTGAGTGAAGTGGCTATCAAGTACTCACTGCTTCTTTCTCCCTTTACTTTTGGAGAGTGATGGTAATGAAGATTCTGTGCATAGCTGTAGCTTTCAAATTGCTTGTGGGCTGAGTATAAAAAAAAAAGTCCAGACTCTGGAATTTAGTGGTGCCTCTTGCTCATTTATCCCTGTCTCCAACAGAAGTTACAGGTGTCTTCAGAATGACAGAGGCTAGCTCAGAAATGCTGTATTACTTTTTCTTGGTACTTGGGCCTCATCTCTTGGGAGTGAGTTGAGCTATATTTATTTCAATATGGAAAAACCTTTTTTACTTCTTTTCAGCAAGTGGATGTGAGACCTCAGGTCCTGTGATATTAACCAGCTCTTAATTAACCTTCCCCTTCCCTTAAAGTATTGTTATTTCATCATGCTTCCTCTGTTGTCTGTGCAGTTCTTTGTCTCCAGGTAAATCTTTTCATAATGACCAAAGAAGACAAGAGATACCTGTATTTACCTTCACACTAGTATGCAGTTTATAGCTTGTTCATTTCTTCCCTACTTTGCTTTTGCTGCTGCTAGACTCATACATCCATCTATTCTGTTCATCTTCTTTCTGTGAAAAGGAGGGCTATTAAAAGAGGCATCTCTCCATATTTTTATTATCTATAAGTTGTTATACAAAAGGATTTCTATTCAATATGTCAACCTTTGAAGACTATACGTCTTGATCACTGTCACCTCTTTCATCGTTCTCGCCACGCTCCTTCTCACCCTTACCTAGCTATCCCCTCAAGTTACCTAGTTCCTAGTTTTTACATATGTATATTGAATATTATGAATGTATTCTGTTATTGGAATCCACCCTTGCATATATATTACTTCAGTTAGTTTGATAATGCAAATATGTATATAGCCCTGCATATAATTTCATATATGTTTACTATTTGTAACTTGAATGTATGGAAGAAAAATATGTTCTTTGTTACTCACCTGATTTAGCAACAGAATTTTCCCACTCCCATTCATTTCCCTGAAAATGAGATGAAATTATTTTTCCTGATGGATGAGTGAAATTCCATTGCACATATATGTATATATAAATGAATATATGTATGTATACATACATATTTTCTTGATCTACTCATTGGTTATGGGACATGTAGGTAATTCATATAACTTGGCTATGGTGACTAGTGCAGCAATGAACCTGAATGTGCATGTGTCTTTATTGTATCGTAACTTGTAATACTTTGGATAAATGCCTTACTAGTATCTCTGAATTATAGGGTAGCTCTATTTCTTTAGTTTTCTAAGGAATGTCCAAAATGCCTTCCATAGTGATTGTACTAATTACATTCCCACCATGAATGTATTAGGGTTGCTTTTCCAGTACATCCACACTAACTTTTGTTGTTCATATCTTGATGATGACCATTCTGACTAGAATGCCAACTAGGAATCTGGTAACCTCCATGAATTGTCTGTGGTAACATTCTAGTTCTCTGTTTGTCTTACACATACTGTGTTGAGTGCAGAAAAACTGATAGCACAATGCCAATAATCACAGGCAGAAACCCCTTCAAACTCTGACTTTTCAAGCAAGACCACCGAAGAATCGTAGCAAAAACTTGTGGGCGTAACTGCTTTACTCTGGTGAAATACTCAGGTGAAATACCACCAACCCAACTAGCCAAGACTTCCAACCTCATCTGGAGCTGTGAAGAAGTCCCTAAGTTCCCATTCCAGCAAAGCCAAGGCAAGTTGAACTGAGACTTTTATCTACTTTGTGTGATATTTAGCTGCCTTTTCTGAAATCTGGGAAGCCAATTTTGGTGCAGAGACTAGCTATTGGCTACCTTTTGCTATTAAATTGCCCTCTGTTCCTTACTGGGGTGAGGTCAGAAGTTTTCAGAAAAGTCAAGATTTCCACTTCTGCCTACGAAGTAACAAGGAGAAGTAGCAGACACTTACCACTTACCGCTGAGACTACCATAGTCAACACAGGAGGCTTAGGTAGTAGAAATTTTTTGTTTTGTTTTTCTATTTTGTTTTGTTTTTTTAATGGTTGTGGAATCCAGAATTCCAAGATTGAGTTGCTGGCCAGCTCAGACTATGAGGACTTGCTTCCTGCCCTGCAAACAGTTGTCTTCATTCTTTGTTCCTGTGCAAAGTTAGAGAGAGGACACTCTCTATTGTTTCTTCTATAAGGGCACTAGTTCCACTTGAGGGTCCTACCTCATCTGACTTCCATAGAATGCTAGTCACATCTCAAGGTTCATAATAGGATTGAAGAATGTCTCAACTTGGGGGAAAGATAAACAGCTTATACCAGTATCAAGCTGATACAAATTAGACTGCTCATGTTTTTTTCATATATTTTTATTGTAATTATTAGGAGGTTTCCATTATATTCACCAGGTAGAAGATGTATTACTTCACAAATATTGATACCCTTTCTTATATCTTGGTCCCCATTGCCTCCCACCCCTGCCCCTCATCTTGTTTTCCCCCCTTCCCTATCCTATTTCAAATAACCAAATGAGCATATATACAATATATCAGATAACAAGGTAAAATACTGTAACAAAATGAGATACTGCTCATATTTTAAAAGCCATTTATGAGCAGTTGTGAACATGCTGGAATGTCAAAAAAGAAAATCTCATCAAAAATTAGAAAATCTCAGTAAAGATAATACAAATGCAAAGTTTAAGACTGTAAAATATGATGAACATAGGGCAGGGAAAAGAATCCAAGAGCTGGGCCGGGAGTTTGGCCTAGTGGTTAAAGTGCTTGCCTAGCATGCATGAAGACCCGGGTTCGATTCCTCGGTACCACATATATAGAAAAAAGCCGGAAGTGGTGCTGAGGCTCAAGTGGTAGAGCTCTAGCCTTGAGAAAGTCCAAGGACAGTGCTCAGGCCCTGAGCTCAAGCCCAGGACTGGCAAAAAAAAAAAAAAAAAGAATCCAAGAGCTTGACAAGCTAACAATTGTGAGATAAGCCAACTATATAGACTAAAGAAGAAATATTTACAGTGAAAGGAAAACAAAAGTGTGCAGAGCATCAGAGACTTCTGGGGTTGTAATAAAATACTGGCCATCAGTCATCAGATTGCTAAAAGAGCAAGAGAAAAAAGGATAGAGCTAGAAAAGTGCTCAAAGAAATAATGGTTGAAATGTTCCCAAATTTGACATTTTAAAAATATAAGCCAAGTGTTTTTTATTTTTTAATTACAGAATTTGTTAACATTGATTTTTTACATCATATTTCAAAGGTCATGTTTAACAAACAAGTATTCAAGAAGAGAAATACTGGGGCTGGGAGTTTGGCCTAGTGGTAAAGTGCTTGACTAGCATGCATGAAGACCCTGCTTCGATTCCTCAGTACCACATACATAGAAAAAAAAAAAACAGAAATGGTGCTGTGGCTCAAGTGGTAGAGCTCTAGCCTTGATAAAACCCAAGGACAGTGCCCAGGCCCTGAGTTCAAGGCCCAGGACAGGCAAAAAAAAAAAGGGAATCTATATACAATCACTGGCACATAGATTTTAGAACATAATTAAAATTAAGCTGAGGGTTTGTATGTCATAGATACATATTAATATATGTAATAAAACATTATTTCTGTAAAGTGTATAGCCCATCATAGATTTTTATGTCTAGGTAGTTAGGTTTATATCTCTAAGACCGTGTCCATAACTTTGGGTACCCACATAATGAGTCATCACTCTTGTACTGTTTGGATCTAATATCCACATATTAAGGATACCATGTACCTTTTGTTCCTTTGGTCTTGACCTATCTCACTCAACATGATTTGCTCTAATTTCATCCACTTCCCATGAATGCCATTATTTTATCTTGTCTGTTGTCTATGTAGAATTCCATTATATATACATATATATAAATATATATGTATATACATATATATACCACATTTTTTGTATCCATTCATCTGCAGTAGGGCATCTGGGTTGTTTCCATCACTTGGCTATTGTGAATAGTGCAGAGATGAACATGATTGAGCAGGTGTCCTTATCCTATCCTGCGTTATGATCAGGATAGATGCCCAGGAGTGGTATGATGGGATCATAGGGAAGGTCTATTTTTAGTTCTTTAATAAACTTCCAAACTGCCTTCCAGAGTGGCTGAACAAGTTTACATTTTCATCAGCAGTGCAGTAGGTTTCCTCTTTCTCCACAATCCCTCCAGTATCTGTCATTGTCTGAGTTCAGAATATTGGTGATGCTGATTGGGGTAAGGTGGTATCTTAGGATTGTTTTTATTTGCATTTCCTTTATGACCATGGATGGTGAGCATTTTCTCATATGTTTTTCTACCAATTTAACCTCTACTTTTTTTGGAGTTATTTTTTGAAATTGTTTTATTTTTTATTTTTTATTTTAATGTGTAGAGGAGTTACAGTTATATTTGTCAGATAGAAGGTGCATTACTTGGCCAGGGGTTTGGCCTAGTGGTAGAGTGCTTGCCTAGCATGCACGAAGACCCGGGTTCAATTCCTTGGTACCACATATATAGAAAAAAGATGGAAGTGGTGCTGAGGCTCAAGCGGTAGAGCCCTATCCTTGAGAAAGTCCAAGGACAGTGCTCATGCCCTGAGCTCAAGCCCAGGACTGGCAAAAAAAAAAAAAAAAGAAGGTGCATTACTTTTCACACATTGATACCCCTTCTCATGTTTTTGTCTCCATTCCCCTCCCTCTACCCCTCCCCTCATTTTTCCTCCTCCTATTTCAAATAAACAAATAAACATATATGTAATACACCAGGTAACAAAGTCAGATACTATAACAATATGAGATTAACCAAAGGGCAACAAAAGAGAAAAGGAAAAAAACATAGTACATTATGAACAACAGTCACTCATAATTAAGCTCTTATTTTCATGTCCTGGAGGTCCATTAATTTGGCCTCATCCTATATGGCCTTATGTATCTAGTGTTTGAGCTATTGTAATCCTCTGCTAGGAGAGTCCTCTGTTTGTACTAATTATTACAAATGAGGGAAACCATTGAGCCTATGTTCCTTTGGGTCTGACTTACTTCACTTAATATGATTTTTTCCAAGTCTTTCCATTTCCTTACAAATGGGACGTTCTTTCTGACAGCAGCATAGAATTCCGTTGTGTGTAAATACCACATCTTGTTGATCCAGTCATCTACTGAGGGGCATCTGGGTTGGTTCCATATCTTTGCTATGGTAAATAGTGCTGCAATGAACATCCTTGTGTTAGTGGCTTTAGTATGTCCTTGTTTCTGGATGAGGGTGCTAGTTCTATGTTTAGTCTTTTGGGAAACTTCCATACTGCTTTCCATAGTGGCTGAATGAGTTTACACTCCTGCCAACAGTGTAGTAGTGATCCCTCCTGTGCACATCCCTGCCAGCATCTGTTGTTATTAGATTTCTTGATCATGGTCATTCTAACTGGATTGAGATGGAATCTCAGAGTTGTTTTGATTTTCATTTCTTTTATGGCCAGAGATGTCGAGCATTTCTTCATGTGTCTATAGGCCATTCTTATTTGTGCCAATTCTGTGCTGTTTTTGTTATTATGGCTCTATAGTAGAGTTTGAAGTCTGGTACTGTAATGCCACCTACATTGCTACTTTTAAATTGTTTTAGCTATTCTAGGTCTTCTGTTGTTTCATATGAACCTTTGGATCACACCTTCTATTTCAATAAAGAATGTCTTTGGGATTTTGCTGGGGATTGCACTGAATTTGTATATCAATTTTGGCAGTATGGCCATTTTCACTATATTGGTTCTCCCTACCCATGAGCATGAGATGTCTTTCCATTTCCTGGTATCCTCTTTAATTTCTTTCATTAGGCTTTTATAGTTTTTAATTAAATAATTCCTTTACATCTTTGGTTAAACTGATTCCTAAATATTTTATTCTTTTGGGGGCTCTTGCAAATGGGATCATTTTCTTGATTTAACCTTCTGTTTGCAATTATTGGCATACAGAAAAGCCACTTTTTGCAGGTGGATTTTGTATCCTGCCACTTTGCTAAGGTGGTTTATTACTTGGAGGAGTTTGGGAGTGGAGTTTATTGGGTCATTCAGGTATAGGATCATGTCATCTGCAAATTAGGGATCGTTTAATTTCTTCTTTCCCTATGTGGATCCCTTTGATGTCCTTTTCTTGTCTTATTGCTCTGTATAAGCCTACAATTTAAGATGCTTGAGTGACCCCTAGGCAACATAAATCTAAAGAAATGCCACCCAGATATGTAATAATAAAACATCTGAAACTAAACAGAAAAGACAAGAAAACTTAAAATCCAGAGAGAAATTTTTGAACTATTACATCCCAAAGTGTAGATTCAAGAAATAAACTATTAGAATGTGATAGTTCTTGTCCTTCAGTTCTTAAAAAAAAGTATATAGTACCACTGTACAACCTTTCTGTGGTCTTTGTGGATTCTAATGAGAAACCAGATGACATTCTGAGATGAAGGAAATGCTGTGACTCAAGTGTCAGATGAAGGGATTAAAAAATGGCTAAAGGAAAGCATTGAAATGATAAAAAGTGAATAGACAGGGTTACCTCGAGACATCGGCAGAGGCGAGAGGACAGGCAGAGGGGAATATGGCAGAAAGCAGAGAGATAGATGAATAAATTAGACTGTTCTTATTCTTGTGAATTTTTAAATTTATGTTTTTGATGGTTGATACAATAAGTATAACATCAATTGTAGTTTACAATGATACTAGAAAGGTTTGTAGTAGAACTATTTATTACAGTCTTCCTTAGATTATAAAGGGAAAAACATTTTATATATAATAGCTATGATATTGAAATATCTAAGATGCAGATCTGTAAAGTACATTAGAAAATAATAACCAAAACATATGCTATCTACAAGAAACACCTTTCAGAGGAATTATGCAGGTACATTGAAAGTTAAGTGTATCGATCAAGGGCAAAGCTCAACTGGTAAGAGTGTTAAGATACAAGTCCAAGGCCCCAAGTTCAAAACTTAGTACCACCAAAGGGGGAAAAAGTAAAGGATAAAAGAAGTTTCAAATCAATAAACTACCTCACATAAGATGCTAATAAAACAAGAATAGAGAAACCAAAGGGGCAGAAAGGTCAAATGGAAAACAATGAAACTCAAAACAAAAGTAGTAGAGAAAACTAGTAAGAGAAGAAAAAAAAGTCTTTTAGGATGGTCAATTAAAGTGACAAACTTAAAGTAGTATTGATGAAGAAAAGAGAGCCAAGGTAAGTGGCCAATGTTTGAAATACTGCCGACTCTCTAGACATCAAGAGAAGCATTAGGGAATACCACAAGTCACTCTGCACAAATAAATGTGGCCATTTACATGAACCAGTTCTCTAATAAGTGCAGAGTACCACAACTCACTTGATATAAAGTAGATAATATGAATAGTAATATATCCATTTAAGGGAAATTCACTTCTTTGAATTCATAGACATGACTTACATCAATGCATTTGAAATTGAACTCATAATTTTAAACCTAAGAAATTCCAGACCAAGATAATTTCACTGGAAATTCTATCCAATTTCTTTCATGATAAATTCAGTAGGGTAAATATTTCTCTGTTAGCATTCAAGTTTTTTAGTATTACTTTCATATAAAAGCTCACAAAAATACATACACAAAGTATGTACATATCAAACATCCTGTATATTAAAAAATAAACATGTGTACATGATGTTTGCTATAGTTATGTAATTTGGAGGAGGGGGGATCTGGGGCTTGAACTTATGGCCTAGTGCTTGCTTGGCTTGTTTATCAGTTGCCCTTTTAATCACATGAACCATCCTTCAGCCCTACTTTTTTTACTGGTTCTGTTGGAGATAGAATCTATCAAACTTCTCTATGCTGCTAGGCCTTGACCCTCAATCTTTCAGCCCTAGCTATGCAGTACTTTTTCAGTGTTCAGAAAACAAACCATGTAGTCAAACATACTGATTTACAATCATGAAATCTTGTAGAAATATCATTCGTGATCACTCATTCATGATCATCTCAGTAGCTAGGAAAGGTAGAAATTCTTGAAGTTGAGGCATTTGTATGTACATATAGCACCATCATACTTCATGGCAGTATGAACCTGTAGAGCAAGGTTCATTCTCACTACACTTCTTCAGTTCCAGCCAACTTCATAGTCTAAGAAAAGAAAATTAGGGCTGGGAGTTTGGCCTAGTGGTAGAGTGCTTGCCTATCATGCACAAAGATCAGGGTTCAATTCCTTGGTACCACATACATAGGAAAAAGCCAAAAGTGATGATGTTACTCAAGTGTTAGAGCTCTAACCTGGAGAGAGCCCAAGGATATTACTCAAGCTGAGTTTCAAGCCCCATGACTGGTAAAAAAAAGAAAATAAGCAGTCAGGAAAGGAAGAAATTAACAGATTCTGCATGAAGTAGACATGATCGATCTCAAGGAGTCTGTTTTAAAAAGAGACATGGGACAGATAAGTACAGCAGTATCACAGGATACAATGTCAGCATACAAAAATCATACGAAAATCAATCACATCTATAAAACAATGAATTTCGAAGTAAGAATAAAAGATATAGTGCTAGTCACACTTTCTTTTGCAAAAGAAATATTTATGCATAAATCTAACAAAATACTATATGACATGATGTAGAAAACTACATAAAACTGTAGTAATGAGAGATATCAAAGAGGTAAAGAAATGGAAAGCACAAATCGTGTGTATGGACTGAAAGAAGTCCATTTGCCTCCAATTGATGTATAGATTTAATATAAATCCTATCAAAATCCTGGCAAATTTTTGTAGGTATAGAAAGAATGCTATCAATTTTTATGCATAAATAAAAGAACTAGAATTTTGACAAAGAAGGATACACTGGAAAGAAATATTTTATCTTCTTACTGTGTAGCTAAGGTGATCAACGACATAGGAATAAACTGGGCCAGAGTAAAGAAGTAAGTGCTCACAGATTCATATAAGTGGTGTTACTCAAATATAAAAAGCAATTCAGTACAATGGTCTTTTAATAAATAGTTACAGAGTGATGGGACATCTATAGAGAATAACAGTAATAAGTGTCGTTGACCTAAACCCCACTCCTACCACACATATTTATTCAAAATGTGTTGTATTCGTTTAGGTAGGAAGCTGTTAAGAAGTTCCAGGAAGAAACACAACCTTTTAGAGGAGATCCCAGAAGCTTAGAATTGTTGGATGTAATAGGCATAGTGCATACAGTGAGGTGATGGGAAATCCTTAAATTGATAATCATCAAAGTTTTGAAATGTTATTCTGTTGCTCTGTCAGAGGCCTTTTTTCAGGTTAAAAAAAACCAAACTATTCTGTAACGAATTATTTACTAGCCTATATATCTGACAAAGTAGTTGTATCTAGGAAAATTAAGGAACTCTCAAAATTCTACCAGTCACAGAATGTGTAAATGACAAATAAGCACATGGAAAGAATCTCAACACCAGATATTCAACAAAAGTACACGAAAGCTACAAGGACAAACCATTGAAGTAATATTAAAACAACTGAACTCAGAATCAATTATATTACCAAATACCATTGAGAATCTGAAGAAATGGAGTCTTTCCTATATCATTGGTGTGGACATAAAATGGTTATAGCTTTATGGAAAAATAGTTTCGCATTTTCCTAAGATGACAGATTTATCAATATCTAAGATAAATGAAAACACACAATAGGTATCTACATACTGTAAGCTTTATTGTGATGGCCTTAAATTGGAAATTACCCATGTGTTCTTAAACAAAAGGCGATATGTCCACATTATAGAATATTTTTCAGAAGTATGAAAGAATTCACCAGGAATAATATAGCATTCTTTTCTCTGGGAATTATATTGAATCAAAAAAGTGCCTGTCTTGGGGAAAAAAATCACATATGATACAACTTTAACTGACAATTACTTAAAGAAAGAACCTGTCAGGTTGGGCTGGATGGGAACAGGTAAGTGGATTTATAAATTGGTAGCCAGTTGTGATGTTTATGGTGGGATAGTTCTGTTTGCTGGATGTGGTACTGAAGCCACATCCACATGACAAAGCAACACAGAGCATGTTACACTTTGGTTTAACATGTGACTCTTTACATTGAGAGGTGTTTTCTTAAGATGTATCCTTCTAAAGAATCTGGCTGAGGAATATGTGGTTTCTCTCTGGACTGATTTTCTAAATTCTTACGAATTTGTTTTCATTCCTGTAGAAAGGTCTTCTGAGATGTCCTGCAAAAAAAAAATTGCTAGTTTCTTAGCTTCCTGGAAGTTTTGTGTTATTGTGGCACTGAGCTGTTCTCTGTGTTTGCATCAAGTTTTCTTACTTACGAAGTAACATCTTTAATAAGATAAAACTAAGTTATATCAAAAAAGTGGTTTGCTCACCAGAATGTACAAAGTTCAAAAATGATAGGTTCACTCTCCTCTTGACAATCATCTTCAGAGCCCACAGTGGTTCCCCACTTCACGAACAGCATGGACCCCACTGTGCACGCAGGGGAGCAGAGCATGTGCCATGAGCCTCAACACTTATTTCTGTATTTGTTTAAGTATTTGCTATATTATTATTATACCCAAAGAAGTCAAAGGTATTATTGGAGCCTTTAAGCATTTCTTTTTTTTTGCTTTTTTTATTGTAATTAATAGAAGGGTTATATTATATTCACTGATAGAAGGAGCATTACTTCACAAACACTGATACCCTTTCTCATAAAGCATTTCTTATTAAATGGTTGAAATTGCTTACAGTACTTTTTGTTTTTTTAAAAAAAAATTTCAGGCTGGGCATGGTGGCTCACATCTGTAATCCTAGCTACTTAGGAGGCTGAGATTTGAGGATCTCAGTTCAAAGCCAGCCTGGGCACTAAAGAAGTGAGACTCTGATCTCACTAGGAAATGGGAAGTGGACCTGTGGCTCCAGGGATAGAGCAGTAGCCTTGAGCTGAAGAGCTTAGGGACAGCGTCCAGGCCCAAAGTTCAAGCCCCATGGCCGAAAAAAAGGTTTTTTAGGACAGTAGGAAATTGATCTTTCATTTTTCAGTGATGGATCCTCTGGGTACTTATGGGCAGTAACATATGGCCATAATTGTTCTGTTGTCTTACTGTATACATCTTGTTTTCCCATTTGGATTTCTTATAACAAGAAGTCGTGTGACTTCCCTCTTATCTCCCTCAAAATAACAACATAGCTCCTCTAGCAACAAACATACAATGAACAGTTTGTCAGTTGAACACTTATGTAGTTGCTTCATACTTTTTGAGAGTGGAAGCCCAGGCTGTCCTGGAATTACAGTCTCTCTGCCTCAGCCTCCTGAGTGCTGGGATTACAGGTGTGTGCCACCATATCAGCTGTACTTTTTTGGTTATACTAGAAAAGAATCCATTGCCCAAATCCGTTTGTTGTTGATTAAAGTTCTTACATTGAGATTATTGAAAACAGAGATCATATTTTGGGTGTTTGGAGACATTTCTAGATTTGGTATCAGAACAAGATATTAAGGAAAAAAATACTTCCCTTCTGTGTTTTGCTGTTTTGCAATGTGCTTTTTCTTAAACAGTCTTTCTGTATTTAGTATTTTCTGTCCTGTGCTGAAATAGAACAGTGAAATCTAAGACAAAGATTGCAAGAGTGCTCATATGCCGTTGTGTATTAAACTCACAGTTAATTGCTCCACAGCTGTGTTATTGCTTGAGCAGAAGGGCATCTAGTTGATTGAGAAAGGAGAGAATCTGACAGGTCAATAGTCACAGCAGCCCACCCCCTTATATGTGTCAGAGAAGTTCATAGTAATGTTCGCTTTGCCATTTAATCATTTCTATTTCTATTTTCAAATCACCTCATGCCAGTATGTAGCATACTGAATGCTGTACTATTAATAAATACCTACTCGATAACTACTATGGCTTCATATTGTTATATAAAGATTTTTCTCTAAAATAGGAGTATGTTTGAAAGCTATTTTTTTTACATTTGTATCAGTTCCTAACTTTCAAACTTAGGTTTTATTTCCCAGACACTTTCCAGGAGGCTTTTAAAAAAAGGTGTGTGTGTGAATTCATAAAGTATAACTTGATAGTAGTTTTTATCGTTTTTCAGAAGTATATCCACAAGTTTTTTAACAATTAAAGTTGATATGTTTTCTCTTTAATCTTAGGAAACAGTATGAAATGACCTTTTTAAGTAGCATAAGCGAATTCCTAAATATTTTTGTAGTTTATCCCCCCTTTTTAACAGTGAGAATAATTTCTATTAATTTTGGAGGCTATGTTCTCCATCATTTTTGCTATTAAAGATTCATTTATTCTGTCATTAAATATTTATTTAGTGCTGGGCTTACACTTCACGGATACATCAGAGTTGACAAATAAGGTCTCTGACCTCATAAAGTTTACATGAGAGAGACAGGCAGTTAACAAGTGAACAAATGATGAAACTGGGAGATGATAGATGGCTGTGAGTGTCAGAAGGACATAAGGAGTCACATAACAGGAGCTAGAGGCTGCTCTGATGGGTGGTCAAGGTAAGATGTACGCTGATGCCTATAGTATAAGTATGACCTTGCTGGTCTGGGGTTAGAGCATTGTAAGCTATGGAGATGACAGCCTTAGGGTACCTAATTCAGAGAGTTGCCTTTGTCAGGGAAAGTTTGGGAGGGATAGTTAAGGGAAGAGTCACCCAGACTGAGTTATTCTGAGCCTATATTAATTCTTAGGCCAGATATGATATGATCCTCTTATATTTGATGGTATGCAGAACCTGAAAACTGGAGGAGAAGGGCCTCCTCCTGGAAGGAAGGTCTTGGATTGTGTGGTATCTAGAGTTCAGCTTCCTCCTTTATCACCTACCTAGTGAGAGCATCTACATCATCAGACAGCTCTGAAGGCTCTATAGGATAATGAGTGTGAAAGGGTTAACACAGAGTTCCCAACAAATCATATGCTCAGCAATGTTGTAACAAAGCTGTAAGCCATTGTTGTTCCAGAAATGGTTTGGGTATCTCTCTGCCTTTAGGAAGTACACAGCAATTGGATGTCAGCAGACCTGCTGTACAGTACTTATGTTAGAAATATGTACCAGGGTAAAGCTAGGCGCAAAGGGAAGAAGTCTATGCCAGGACCAGAGATCAGAAAAGAGAAGCAGAGTCTGACAGTGGCTAATATGTCCAAATAGCCCTGTGATTTAGCCCAGGGTGCCCAGTGGTGCCATTCTTTGGAATGAAATGTTGCTCCCCAAAAGCACTCCACTGTGTCTAGAACCACAAGTCTATACTTAAGAATGTCAGGAGATTGGCATGAACAATGGAAGGGAGCCCTCTGCCTGCTTCAGGGGTGCAGGAGTCAGTCCTGTGGCCTCCTTTGGAGGCAGGACTTCCTGGACAGCCAGGGGAGCAGGGACAAGGGTGGGGTGGAATGAGAGAATTCTGGGGTAAACATAACCTTCAAAGCAGATCTCTAATCAATCCATGGCAAGCAGCAGAGATGTTTCTTCCTCAGTTAGAATAAGGGAGGGAATGATCTTTGCTTTTTAGGGCCCTTTGGGGGTTTGGCTCTGTATTGTTACAAAATACAGTTAGGGATTGTGTCCCTCATGCCTGAAACCCCCCCCAAAAAACAATGTAGTACTTGTAAAGAGTTTAAACTGAGAGATAATGTGCAGATAACAGGACAATGTGGCTGTAGACACTTTTTCTTTAGTTCCCACAGGAATTACTGCATTCACTTTCTTCAGGATCTGGGACATCTCTTCTTTTCTCTTGCCTTGGCTTGCCTGTCTTTTACCATTGAACTAGGCCCTGTCTGGTTTCTAGCATTTGGAATAGAAATTGGAAAGAAAAAGAGAATCTTTTCAAGTATATGTCAGCTCCATCAGAATAACATTGGATCAGTCACCGCATCTCTTTCAACAGATTTTGGGAGGGAAACTGTATTTGACCACTGATCATGGAATAGGGTCTGAGCTTTCATCTAAAGAATATTGTAGCTTTGAAAGCCAAGCCATTTGCAAGTTGATATTACTCCTTGTGCAGTGTGCTTACGTTAAGGTATTATAGTCACAGCCCTTCACTTGTTGACCAGCCTTGTATGGAGTAACCACTGCGATTAAGAACAAAACTGAGAACCAGGAATCCTCAAAGCAGGCTTTATTCTGCCAGAATAAATGTCACATTAATTCATGGCTTGATTTAAAAAGAGATCTTCAGACCCTAATTCAAAGACTGTTTCATCTCCATCCACAAACACATTTGAAATATCAGAATAGAAAGAGGCAGGTGAGCAGACAGCAACAGGGAAAGGACGATTTAAAGGAACAGAGATTGAAAACTGGAGTATTTCAAGCTGCACTGGGAAGGTGTACATAGAGATATGTTTGATCTTCTTGCCACACCTTTCCTGGGCGTAGCAGAAAGATTCTAGACTTAAGAGTTAGAAGTTAAAAGACAGAGTACAGACTTCACAGTCAGGAAAGGGAGCCTGGTATATCCTTCCCTTACCAGACTCTCTGCTTGAACTGGCTAAATTTCAGTTTCCTCATTGCAAAATTAGAGAAAATTTTGTGAATAAGGTCTTGAAGCTATTAAAGTACAATATGAATGTTAGCTGTGTGTGTGTGTGTGTGTGTGTGTGTGTGTGTGTGCGTGTGTGTGTGTATGTGTATGCATGCATATGCATATACTAGTACTGGAGTTTGAACTCAGGGCCACATGCTCTCCTTCAGCTTTTTCTGCTGCAACTGATACACTATCACTTGAGTAATGCCTCTACTTTTTACTTTTGATTAGTTAACTGGGGATAATAGTCTTGAGGACTTGGCTTCAAAGCTTGATTCTCAGATAGCAGCCTGAGTGGCTATGATTATAGGATTATAGGCTAGGATTCTATTTTTTCCTGATTACCGTTGTGTTATGCACAACTCATTTGCCTTATCAGAGCCTTAGTTTCTTTTCAATTTAGAATAATAAAATTACCTTTCATGTCTGTTTCACAGCAGGAAGATAATATACTTAAGAACTTTTGTTTTCTGGAATATTTTATATAAATGGATGATTTAATCCTTATTAAATTATGTAGAGCATACAAGTTTGAATAATGGTCCTGAGATGTCAACAAAAAGGTTAAATATCATTGCATATATTTTACCAAGTCTTTCCAGAAAATATGTATTTTTTGTAGAAAATGATGGCTTTCGAGCTGCTGTGCTTGAAAGCACTGAGCACCAAGTATATGGGAACTGTTCTGTTGTGGGATAGTTTATGTCTTACTTGTACCAGAACAAGTTGTTTCATATGTAAGCCTCAAATATGGAACAACTCTAATTAAGTGCAAATTATATTGAAATTAATAAATTATACCAATTTTAGAATTTAAGATGGGCTTTGAGAGAAGGCAGTGTGAGCTGTGATTATAGTTCTAATCTTTTGGGTTGTGATTCAATATTATGTAGCATTAAAACTCAATTAAATAAAAAATAAATGAATAATCGAGTAGAGAGAACACTCATCTCTCAGTTGGCTCAACTTCTCAAATGATGACTTACATATGTTAACTGTTACAGTTGTAATTGTCTTTATTGTTCACTGGATTCCAAATAATTGCACATATAATTAGCATCAGTTAATGAGCAATATGAAATCACTCTATTCACAAATATACTAGACTGTCATAAATTGTCCAAATCTAATTGCAAGCTTAAGGTTTTATTGCACTTTTTGCAGATGAACTAGAGTATAACTGAATTTGTGTATGCATCCACTTGCCACAGTTATTTAATCCAGCTTTTCTTGATCCATCCCTAGTGGCCAACAAGGCCAGGTAAGGGGCTTCCCAAGTGCCACCAGCCAAGATTGAACATAAAGCCTATGAGTTCTGAATGACCCAGAAAAACTAAGTCTACAGTGCCAGTCACCACCCAGTTCCCACCAAGAGATCCTTGGCAACCTGGGGAGCTGCCTCTGTCAGCAACGACATTCCTGGCAGAAAGAGTACATGCGAGCCCTGCAAAGTTAATGTCATGTAACTAGAGCCCATAAAGGCAAGCTCGATCCACTAGCAATCACAGTCAACTGACGCCTAGAATGACAAGAGTTAAAGGTTGGAATGACCTAGCAAGGATTGTAGAGCAACTACTATAAATATATAAATCAATTTGTATAAATGCTCAGGCATGTGTAAATGACAGTGTTGATGGCTTCAATGATTACTTCTACACTCAACTATTAAGACTCCTCAAATAAATGAAAAAAATAGGAAATCTCGGCAAGGAAGAAGGTTCAAAAAGTGAAAGTTAATGATTGAAACATATAACTGAATTAATCCCCATCTAGAAGAGGGCAGTAGTAGAGTGGAGCTGACAAAGGTAGAATGAGTGAGTGTGAGGGAAAATCCATAGAATTCACACCATTCTGACAGCAAAGAGAAGTACAGACATTTGGGGTGGATGGAGGCTGGAAAGCAAATCCAGAGCTTCACAATTATTCAGCAAGCACTCTGCTGCTAATCAATACCCACCCCTAAAAAATTTTTCTTTTTTTAAGAGCCTTTGGGGCTTGAGAGACTATAACTGAAGATCTGATGTTAGTGTTGATGTTCTATCAGGGTAGGGGGCATATGGACTGCAAGCCATGTAAGTCCCTTGAAATCATTTAATTCATTATACGAATGAGGTTTTTGTATGCTTCTTGTTGGATGCCCATATGGTCTGCCTGTATTGATAATCTGGTATGGCCTGCAAATGATGTTATAGATAGTTTAATGGCCTTTAGCAGAAAAATGGTTCTCTATTCCCTGATAGATGGAGAGTGGGTATTTGACTAAAACCTCCCAAACTGGAGAAAAAGCCATAAAGATAAAGCTTTAAGAAGCTGGATTAATGACAGATACTGAGAAATCCATTTGAAGACAGTTTAACACTTAAAACAAATAAAAGCCTAATGAAAAAAATTAAAGAGGACACCAGGAAATGGAAAGACATCCCATGCTCATGGGTAGGGAGAACCAATATAGTGAAAATGGCCATACTGCCAAAATTGATATACAAATTCAATGCAATCACCATCAAAATCCCAAAGACATTCTTTACTGAAATAGAAGATACAATCCAAAGGTTCATATGGAACAAGAAAAGACCTAGAATAGCCAAAACAATTCTAGGCAAAAAGGGCAATACAGGTGGTATTACAATACCAGACTTCAAACTCTAGTATAGAGCCATAATAATAAAAACAGCATGGTATTGGCACAAAAGTAGACCAGAAGATCAGTGAAACAGAATAGAAGATCCAGAAATAGAACCACATACCTATAGTCAACTTGTATTTGACAAAGGAGCCAAAGATATACAGTGGAACAAACACAGTCTATTCAATTATAGGTGCTGGCAAAAGTGGGAAGCCACATGCAGAAAATTAAAAATTGATCCTAGCCTTTTTCCATGCACAAACATTAACTCAAAATGGATCAAAGACCTCAATGTCAGACTGGAAACCTTGAAACTGCTACATGATAGAGTTGGAGAGACACTGGAACTCATAGGCACAGGCAAAAGATTCCTGAACAGAACCCCAGGGTCACAACAGATTGTTGTGGTTTCTGCACAGATAAAAGCAGAGCCACTAAAGTAGAAAGACAGCTAAACAACTGGGAAAGGATATTTACCAATAATACATCAGACAAATGCTTAATATCCAGTATCTACAGAGAACTCAAGAAACTAATCCCCCACAAACCAACAAACCAATCACTAAATGGGCAAGGGAACTAAAGAGAGACTTATCAAAAGAAGAGGTTAAAATGGCAGAAAAGCATATGAGAAAATGCTCATCATCCATGGTCATAAAGGAAATGCAAATAAAAACAACCCTGAGATACCACCTTACCCCAACAAGAATGGCCAAGGTTTTGAACTCAGACAATGACAGTTGCTGGCGGGGTTGTAGAGAAAAAGTAACCCTATTGCACTGCTGGTGGAATTGTAAGCAAGTTCAGCCACTCTGGAAAGCAGTGCGGAGGTTTCTTAAAGAACTGAAAATTGACCTTCCTTACGATCCCGCCATACCTTTCCTGGGTATCTATCCTGGACATCATAACCCAAGATATGATAAGGACACCTGCTCAGCTATGTTCATCTCTGCACTAGTCACAATAACCGGGCGATGGAAACAATCCAGATGCCCTACTATAGATGATACCAAAAATATGATATATATATATATATACAATGGAATTCTACATAGCCCACAGACAAGATAAAATAATGACATTTGCAGGGAAGTGGATGAATCTAGAGCGAATCATGTTAAGTGAGACAAGTCAAGACCAAAGGAACAAAAGGCACATGGTATCTTTATTATGTGGCTATTAAATCCAAACAGTACAAGAGTGAGGACTCAATATTTGTGTACCCAATGCTATGGACATGGTATTGGAAATATAAACATAACTACATAGACATAAAAATCTCAGACTCTATAGACATATGTTCTATTACATAGATTAGTATGTATATAAACCCTTAGCCTAATTTTATGTTCTAAAATCTAAGTGCCAGTGATTATATATAGAGCTTTCCTTCTTGAATACTTGTTTGTTAAATATGTCATTTGAAATCTGATGTAAAAATCAATGTTAATAAATTCTTTAATAAAAAAATTAAAAAAAATTTGCCGGTCTTGGGGCTTGAACTCAGGGCCTGAGTACTGTCCTTGGGCTTTCTCAAGTCTAGAGTCTACCACTTGAGCCACAGCACCACTTCCAGCTTTTCTATGTAGGTTGTTCCAAGGAATCAAACCTCAGTCTTGGTGCAATTAGGCAAACACTCTACCAAACTCTCGGCCTTAATGTTCTTTTTTAAAAAATAATTCTATAATTATCTTTAAATAGTTGTACAATGTAGTTTTAATCCAACATGTCAATTTATGTATATGATGGGTCTTTATCAGTATCAGTGTTTTCCATCATTCCCCCCATCCATCCAAGCTTCACCCACCCCTTCATTTCCTAGTACCATTTTTACATGTGTACATTAGTTTTATGAGTGTATCTTCCTTCTGTTCTTCTTTCCATCCAATCATCTTTTAACCCCACTGACTCAGACAATTATCTCTCTGATTTTCTGCATAGGCAGAATATTCCTGCCAATGGCAGTAAGTTCTAGTGTTTCCCCCACTCCTTCCAGTAGTAGTTACAAGGTTTCAGGTATCAGATGGAGGTCTTTGATCAGTTTTGGATTTGTATTAGTGCAAAGTAACAGACAGGGATCCAGTTTTAAACTTTTGCATATATGAATGTCCAGTTTTCCCCCAATAATTTGTTGAAGTTGTTTCTTTCCAACATATAGTTTTTGCTCCTTTGTCAAAAATCAGAGTTCCTTTATTTATATTTGTAGTTTAAGAAAAACAAGTAAGTACATCTGAATGGTATCATATGTATATAGGGGAAATGTTTAATGTATTTCCATTAGTTAGTTTGATTATGTACATATGCATATGGCTGTGTATGCATTTAATACTTGAGACAGTTGTGTTTTAGCAGTGAGGAAGAAAAAGAGAAGTTAGTATTCCACTTGAAGTTGTTCTACCAGGAGGACACAAATACTCTGTGATAAGCTGGATATCAGAACAACTGACAAGAAAACCAATCAAAATTAGATTTTCAGAAACACTGACTAGATCAAGAATCCTAAGCATTGCTTATCTAAGCCATAGGAAGGAAGTAATAGAGAATAAACGGTAGACTGTAGGCCAAGAGGATTTTAAAGAATTACAAAATCACTTCGAACAAAGCAATATTGGCTATATTAACACAAGATAAAGTAGCTTCAAATTAAAAACCAGTTACAAGAGGGAAAAATGGCATTAAGCCGGGAATGGTGGGACATGCTTGAAATCCCAGCATTAGGGAGGATGAGACAGGAGGATCCTGAGTTCAAGACCAACCTGGACTACATAATGGAACTCTGCCCCCCCACCCCAAACAAATAACAAAAACAAGCATGAAGCAATGACAAAAGGGCAACTCACCAAGAAGACATTGGCATCCTAAATGAGTGTGTCTGAAAAACAGAATTTCAAAATATATCATGAAAAACCTTACTGCCTCAAAGAGACATAGAAAAATATATAGTTATGGGGACAAAAACATGAGAAGGGGTAGCAGTGATTGTTAAGAAATGTACCTTCTATCTGATGAATATAATGTAATCCTTCTATTAATTATAATAAAAAATTAGTCATAAAAAAGAAAAATCCATAGTTATATTGAGGAAGTGCCATCAATTGACAGCAATAGTATCTAGCTGATAACAGGAGAACACATTCTTTTAAAACACCCATGAACCCTCTTCCTTCAGGACAGAGCCTATCCAGAGACCTAAAACCTCAACCAGTTTAAGAGATAAACTGTTCCTACCTGCAGATAACATCATTGGCAACAGAGAAAATACAAAGAAATTTAGCCCCCCCCCAAAAACAACTAAAATGTGATTTCAGGATACCAAACCACACAGAAATCAGCCACATTCCTACATACTAACAATAAGCATATGGAAGCCAACTTAAAAACACAATGACACTTCCAATTGCTCTCAAGAAAATGAAATACTTAGGTATAAATCTAACCATGCACGAAGAAATTGTATGCTGAATATATACTGAGAAATAAATCAGTGATGGCCTAAAAAGTTGGAAAGATCCACTTTGTCCATTGGCTAGAAAAATCAACAGAATGAGGATCTCTGTTCTCCCCCAAACTGACCTTAACTTAAAATAATTTCAATCCAATACCTATCAAAGGTTTTTATAGACTTAGACAGTCTTACTCTATAATTTATATGGAATAGTCAGGAATGTAAAACAACTAATAACAATATATGAAAGAAATCACTCCAGCTTGGGTGACAGTGATCATGACAGCGTGATATTGACAAGGGATTACATACAAGTCAGGGGACAAAATGGAGAACCCAGACTCTTAATTTCCAGTTACTGTAGCAAATGCCTGAGTGATTCAACATGTAAAGAAGAAAAGTTTATATTTTGGCTGTTTTGGAGGTTTCAGTCCATTGTCCTTGTTGCCTTGGGACCTGTGACCAGTAAGTATATCATAAGAGAAGGAAATAATGAAGCAAAAGCTTTTGCCTCATGACCAGGAAGCGAAAGAACAAAAGAAAACTCCTAGGGTACCACACTTCTTCTGGAAAGCACTTCTCCAATGATATAATATCCATCTCTCAAGCCACATACCCTAATGTCCCATCATTATCAGTAGTCCATGTAGGACAGGGCTCACTTAACACTTAGGCCTTTGGGGAATGTTCCAGACCCATACTACAGCAGAGGCATTTTAGTAGGCGAGTGCTCTACTACCTGAACCATTCCTCTAGCCCCTATTTCCATCTTCCTGAGGTGCCCTCCGACACAGGGCAGGAGTTGAGGTAATGTCTAGAGTTAGGGAGTGGGGAAGGAAGAAGAGTATGACTGTGGCTGGAAGCAGCTGGGGAGTGTCTCAAGTACCAGGCTGTTTGCATCTTGAATGTCATGGTAGCTACCCAAACAGAGGTGTAATAGAATCACTAGCATATGTATTTACACACACATGCGGGTGAACATATACAATGCTATAAAACTTGAATGATCTCTGGAGACTGTCAATTTCCTGGCCTTGATATGACACTATTATTATGGGAAGGCTGACCACTGGAGGAAACTGGGAAAAGGACAACAAGACTTTCCTATACAGTTCTTTCAAACTTCTAGTGAAATCATTGTTTCAAAATAAAAGGGTTTTTTTAATCAAAATTTTAATTTTGTAAAACAATAAATAAGGATAAAGCTTTCAGAGAATAAGCTTCATTTTGAAAGGAGGCTGTTACATTGAAATGGTTGCACAAAGGATGTGACTTTGTGATGTAAATGACCCTAAGAGTCTGAACCTGAACTCTTCCATGAAGGGCTTTGGAGCTTTTCAAGTTCCAGAGAGTGCATTAGGCTCTCCCTAGAAAGGGTGAGGATAGTAATGTTTCCCAGGTGGAGAGAAGGGAGTTCCGGAGCGCTAGGAAACAGACTCCAAACCCACAGCTGTGAGCTGAGTAGAATCCTACATCCCTGCACTCTACAAGGACTTACAGGCAGGTACCATTGGGACTGCAGAAACTGTCCTTAAAAATTTCACTCAGGTGTTGCTTATCCCAAGTCTCAGGGTAATTAGATCTTGCTTTGAGGAGTTTCATGCAATGAACACTTGCTGAGTGAAGGGGAGATCAAGACACCACACCCTGGCACAGGCACTGTTATGGAGGCAGACAGCTCCAGGACAGGAAGGAAAGCAGAGCTGAGAAGAAGCAAGTACAGTCGACTCTGTACACTAGGATAGCTGTCCTACTTGGGGAGCTGCTCAGGGTGGAAGTTTTAGTGGCTGGGAGGGGGGGTGACAGGAGCCTTGGGGAGCTCACAGGAGCCCTTGCTCTGCACTTTCCATTGGTCCTTTGTCCATCTCTGCTGCTGCTTGACAATAGTGAGCTCCTGGGGATGCACCTTCCATCCCACTCTCAGGGCCTTTCTAGGATTGTTCCCAAGAGCACACAGCATGCAAATTGGACTGGACAAACTGAGGTGGTGCCTCTGTTCTCCCATTCCCTCCCATCCTTTTTTTCCCCCTTAGTCCTTCAGGAGGCTAGAACAAGGTAGATTTCTGGCTAGTATGTCATTATGCTCTCCCTCCTGGTCTTTCTTCTGCTCCTAAGAAGGAGAAAAGAATCATCTCTTAGCTTTTGCAAACTCCTTTCTCCTTGAAGTTGCTCTACAGACTTGAAACTTCAGGTTACTCTTGGAGGAAGGAAAGAAGTAGCATGTAATATTCAATTTCACACCTAGGAAACAAACAATAAAGTAACTTTCACAATGCAGGATAACATATCTGTGTTAGGAAGGAATTTGTGACTGTATCATTCTATTCTCAGACCACTCTCCAGGCATGTTTTAAAATAAAAGGCTTCTGTACTCAAAATTTAGCTTTGCCCCTATCAAGTCATAAATTAGGAGTTCAAAATGAGACAGTAAATAAGCTAGACCAAGAAAGTAAGTCGCCTTTGTGGAACAAGATGTAGTCATAAATTCATATGATTACCATAAAAATCAGACAGCACTTTCTTGAAATAATAGAACAGCGCTTTTTACATCTTAAATATAAGCCTTTGAAAAATAAAATATTTGTTAATAAAAGGAAACTTCTAAGGGTTGCTATGATGCTTTGATGACTTAACAAATAGCAAAGCTGAAAAGTAGTTATTTCTTCAGCTCTCTTTATTCATCTATTAGTAGCAAAATGAGAAAAATCAGTGAGAAAATTATATCTGTTGACCTAATGGTAATATTATGAACTTTGCATTGTAAAGCCTGGGTTTCAAACATATATTTTTTTCTGTTACAAAGTTGAAAAAATTGTAAGCAGATAATTCGTGCATTTAGAAAGTTAAAAAAATGGTATATTAAATAGTTGCCTTTCTATTGTGCCATTGGCTTATTGTGTGTAAACCACATTTTTGTGCTGTGTGCAGAGTGAGGTTAAGGGGAACTTTTGTGATGGTGGTTATGCCTTCTGGAGGGTCTAATATGAAGCTGTATCAGCGAGGTATAATAGGCTTGGAGCTGAATAAAAGCTCCCATACAATAGAAGTGGTTTTCAGTCATAAGAAGCCCAGGATAGGTGCCTCTGGTCCTTAGATTGCAGTCTTCTGTGAGGTGATTCAGAGAAGCAGCCTCCTTCCACCGTCCACCTGCTGGCCTGCATGGAAATGAATCGTGGGGAGGGAAAAAATGAGGGGGAGGCACCTGGCTTGGTGGTAATACAGTTACTACCACCAACACACTGTTGAAGAGAGTGGCCACACCTGCCTGCAGAGAGGGTTGGAAATGCAGTCGCTGGCTGGGGAACTGCTTCCTAGTAAAAACGTGTGCCTTTCACAGACAGAAAATGGATTTGGTGGACAGCGGCCCAATTGCCAAGGAGACTTTGTTAAGCTACACTGGCTTAGTCTTTCCCATCTAACCACTTTCTATAATTGGGCCCAGGATAGTATTTTCTAAGAGAAAGATAATTCTTTGGGGAAGGGGTAGGGAAACAGTCTCCCTCTGTAGCCTGGGCTAGCCTTTAACTCTATGACCTCTTGCTATAGCCTCTCAAGTACTAGGATTACAGGCTATGCTACTATACCTAACAAAAGAAAGTTTTCACAGAGCTGAATTCATTATCACCAATAGAAGAATTCATCTTTCAGATTAGAATTTAATAAAGAACTCCTACTAGGATGTTCTGAGAGCTACTAGAAATTCCACCCTTATTCTTACTAGAGACATGAAGAGTGAAGGACTTAGGGAATAGAGACTCTTAGAAGTCACTACTGGGGCCTGAGTATATATATACCTGGACCCTGACCAGGAAGGAACATCTAAGAGTAAAGGACTAGGCAGAGGTACTGCTTGTTGAATTTTTTCTCCTTGAATTTAGAAGATCGCTTAGGTTTTGTTGAATTTCATGTTTCTTTCAGCTTTGTAATCTTATTACAAAAGAAGTTGTGGCAAGCTTCCCCTTAAGAGAACGTAAATAGTATCAATAAATTTATTATTCCCAGTTAAGCCCTCTGTAGCTCCAAACATTTTACCATGAACCCTAAGCAGAGAGGCAGGAGCCCCAAGGACAAGCTGATGAAGAAACAAAGCAATCTCCACCCTGGAGCACTAACCATACTTAGACTTCACAGCTGCCCAGAGCCCAGACCACTGGAGAGGAGAAAATTGCCTGTGCCAATGCAAGACTCATACTGTCATCTGCTCCTTTTAGAAGCATGCTCATGAATGACATCTGATTTGAAGCCACAATTTACTACTGTAATAAAGTTTCTAAAATTACTGCAGCCTGAATCCAATTGTATTGAACAGGCAATTGATTCTGGGATAAAACATGCTTACATCACACATTAATGACTGGTTTGAGAAAAATAAGGTTGTGTTCAAGAGCCAATATCTCAGCATAAGAGATACACCATTAAACTTCTTTGGGGTGGCCAGGAACCAGTGGCTCATGCCTATAATCCTAGCTACTCAGGAGGATGAGATGAGATCTGAGGATCATGGTTCAAAGCCAGGTCGGGCACAAAACGTCTGTGAGACTCTTATCTCCATTTTACCACCAGAAAACCAAAAGTGGTGCTATAGCTCAATGGGTAGGATGGTGGTCTTGAGCTGAAGAGGTCAGGGACAGCACCCAAGCCCAGAGTTCAAGCCCCATGACCCAACAAAAAAAATTCTTTGGAATGGGGATGAATAAACTGTTAGAAGAAACACCACCTTCCATTTGCCTAATGCTATATCCTCATGGCATCCCAGGGTAATAGGGAAAGCAGGAATTCCCACTTTAAAGAGAACAGGTGGTGAAATCTCAGAAACTCCCACTTGTTTAGTATTAGAACCCAGCTCATCAGATACACTGGCCCTAACCGTAAGTAAAATGTTGGGGCGGGGTGGGGGGGACTGGACTGACAGAAATTTGTTTTCCTAAAGGTCAAACTTGAGGTATACTCACAAAGGTCCATGAATAGATAACTATGCGTTTGGATGTTAAACTAGATAGCACATGGCAACAAGAGAGTTTGAAGTAATGACACAACTCTAGGTATTTCCTTTTTCCTTTTTCCTTTTTGTAAGATGGCAAATTCTGAAACTCAACTGTCACTGCTGTTTTTCTTTAATGGAATGAATAAATTCTTTGCCATGTATTTTGTTAGAGCTTTCTCAGATACTTGTTTTCGTTCAGTTTAATCCACTACAAAATGGTTGTTTTCTGATTTTTTGTTATTGAACTATTTCCAAGGCTGTAAATCAGAATTAAAGGAAAACTTGGTCTTTATTTTAATGTTTCAAAAACTTTCCAATGTGGAAAGCCTCAAACTCTGGGTTCTAGTTTTGCTTACATCACCAGGAACTGAGAAACTGCTCAGATGTCTCTGCACCCAGGCGTTGTTGGCCTTCCTTCTCACTTGGCTGGCAAAACTTCCTCCTTCCATTCTTCTGAGAAATGTTCTGCCAACTCGCCCATCTCTTCCCTCTACCACCCCTGTTAATATCAGTTACTTATCTACTTGGTAGTCCACCAGGATGTAAATCTCCCCAAGTAGTTTTTGCTCAACCACTTTGCTGGGTAGATTGGAAAGAAACACCATTTATTACTTGCTAATCAAACCGTAATTGCCTGTCTCCCTGATAAATTGACCATGAATTAGGTAGGTCTCTTTGACTGACATTCTTAGGAATGTGGCTTTCATTCTTGGCAGACATGACATGCTTGCGATCTAAGAAAACTGCTTGCTGTTAGGGAGACAATGATGTTTCCGTCTGCTGAAGGAATTGATTTCTAAAATTTTTACTTGCATCTTAAGTAGGTGTTGGGGAAAAGTATCAGTCATTGATTGTTTATGTGGTAGAGGGAGAAGCAAGTTACTTTAAGTTTAAAAAGCAATCCTGTTGCCATATTGATTTAATCAGAGTTCTGTTTGTTTGTGTCTGCTGATCTAATGTGTAATCAGAATCTCTAAATAAGGAAATGGTTTCATTCCACTGCTCTGTATTCTGGAAAGAAAGTATGATATTGGATTTATCATGAATGTGTCCTCTGAGCATGTCACCACCAAAGACCTGGGCATTATTTTCTGTGCTCTCCACAAGGCTTGTTCTGCCCTAGCATCCTTCTCTATTTTTGTCAGGGACAGGAATTAAAAATTATTCATCAAGATAAAGCATATTTACTAGAGTTCATTCTGTCTTTGCACGCTCTAGGGCCCATCATGACACCATGTTATATTTATTCAGACACTGCCTCCATAGACTCTTGCAACCTGTGACAGTATCTTGGGCTTGCCTTGTTTTATTTTCTTGATAGTTTTGAGGGATACTGGTCAGATGTTTTATATTGGGGTATTATTGATACTTTTCTTATGATTCTGGATTTGCAGGAGAAAGACCATAAGCATAAAGTGCCATTGTAAGCCTATCATATAAAGACCACGTGCCATCAATACAACGTACACTGCTCATGTTAACCTTATTCCCTGGCTAAGGTCATTTGTCTGGTATCTCCACTGGAAACTCCCTTATCCCCCATCCCTTTCTATATAGCCCTATCTACTTTTAACTTTACCTCTCCTGCAGGAACCAGCTCAGAGTTCATCTGCTAGTAGATACTTTTCTCTTGAGTCTGATCAGTTAGCACAATGTTTGAATTCAATTGTGGAAATGTAAGAAGGCCTTGATTAGGAAGAAAGGGGGAAGAGGCTTATCAGCTCTTAAGTGGGTTATCAACACTAAGACTCAAACACACAAAGGTCTTTCTTCTATGCATGAGAATCCTATAGCCTCTGAGAATGACTCTGTAGCACTGATAGGAGGGGACACCAGACAGCCATGAGTTTAGCTAACTCCAGTGGCTGTCTCCGACAATGAAAACATATGTTTGAGAAGGAGCTGGTGTCTCCAGCAAGCTGCTCAGGGACCTGTCACTTTGATGGGACTTTAACCTGCCTTTGCCACCTAGCAAGATACATGACATATTGTTTGCCCTGCCACAAAGGTTGCTGCTCTTTTTGGAATTGCTCTCCCAGAACTTTGAGCTTTTCATTAGTCTTGACCTATGCTGTTTACTTTTATTTTATCTGAAACATTTTCTCCTCAATTAACTTTAAATTGGAGAGCATGTCTTCTGTTTTCTGTAACCTCCAAGCCTTTAGCACAGAGCTGAGCTCCCTTTTTCTTTCTATGGCATGTCACATTGTATTATCATTAGCCATGCATGCATACCAGTTTGCCTGTGGCACAAAGGGCCAGAGCTTCTTCATCCTTAGCATGAGCCAAGTGCAAGCACGAAGCTGGCATTTTGAACAAAAGTAACAGAAAGAGTCCTTATGCCTCACAAAGGAAATACAGTATAAAATGAAATAGCCACAGACCGTCCATGAAACAACTACATATATGAATGAATTTTTCAGTGTCAAAACCATTTGTTAGAGAAAAAAAACTTATTTCTAAAACTTAGGAAGACAACTAAAAGAAAAGAGATGGGATTCCAGTGGTTCTTCATGGCTCTCACCTTTGATAACAGGTTGAGGGTGGGGCAGCTGGGTTTTAATCATGGGAGCAAGTCTACCCTGACATAGATGGTATTCATATGGAAGTCTAAGAGTATTACTGAAGATTTGAAGGTAAGTGCCAGCGAAATAAAATAGCTTATCTTAGGGAAGCATTTATACAGAAGCAAACAATATTTTTACATGCAGATAGGGCATTATCTACTAGCCCAGATGAAACACACACACATAGGACCACATAATAGTATAGTGACTGTGATGTTGGAACTGTCCATTCTTGGGCTGTTTTCTGATTTAGCAGGGAGCCTGGATTTGCCTCTTTGGGGGTACTTGACAGTGTCCATAAACATTTTCAGTTAGGAAAGTCTGTTACTGGCATCTTGTGAATCACAATAAGGGATGCTGATATACATCATATAGGGCCCAAATAGCCCTCACAAGCAAAGGACTATGGTGATTGAAGCATCAGTAGCATCACAGTTGAGAAACCTAGATGGTTGTCTACATTGCCTGCATGCTTGACAAGGGTACCTTTCCTAGATACTGAGATATATTATCTATGTAATCAGATGACCCCAGAAAATGACCCTTTGTTGACCTAAAAGTGAGCCTGACTAAGCTGGGTGCCGGTGTCTCATGCCTGTAATCCTAGCTACTCAGGAGGCTGACATCCGAGGATCATGGTTCAAAGCCAGCCCAGGCAGAAAGTCGTGAAACTACTATCTCCAATTAACCACCAGAAAATCAGAAGTAGCACTGAGGCTGAAGTAGTAGAGTGCTAGCCTTGAACTAAAGAACTCTGGGACAGCACCCAGGCCCAGAGTTCAAGCCCCATAACCAACCAAAAGGGAAAAACAGATGAGCCTCACTTGTAGAGAGTGGTTTCTATATGGACTGTCTAGTTGTGAAAGCCACAAAGCAATCTCACATATTGGGTAAACTTTTATTATGCAAAATGATGCTGAAGGCACACAGACAAGCTCTTATGTAGTCATAAATATAGATATATAGAGATTATATACTTTTTATAATCTCTGTTTTATCAATCATAACAATTAAATGCAGTGGCACATTAGCATATGTGTGCATATGACCTGTAATCTAATGACTTACTCCATTTACCAATAGAGTTTGAGTGGATACAGGTAAATAGCCCTAGGAGGAGATATTTGTTCTGAGAGGGAGAATTCCCACAGCTTGGGAACTGTTATTGATAAGGACTACTTGGAGTCCAGGATGCCATGGAGAGAAGACACATAGGTCTGGAGGTAAGACAAATGGTCTAGAAGGTAGGGAGGCTGTGTAGACTCCACCTACAGTGACTGCTTGGTGAACTTCTGACATAATAGTGGGCTCAGCTTTGATTTCAGGATTCATCACCTGTGGTGAACAGAATCTGAGAGCTAAGGCTTCAGCCTGCTTAGCCCTTGCCAGGGCAACAGCTCTGGAGAGAAGCCAGTGTACAATAGGGACTTTTGCCAAGGCTCTGAATCTTCAGGGCCATCTGTAAGAACAGATTGTAAAGTGACAGGGGGAGGACAAGGAAGGTAATAGAGATGTGAAGGAGAAGATTCTAGGATGGAAGAGAAAGGACTGGTGCCAGTGGGAAGAACCCTTTGAAGATTAAGTGTCCTGGCATCAGGGCCAAAAGGAAGAGGTGACAAACTGCCTTTTTCTCTGGGAAGGAAGCCAATGGCGTACAAGAGTTGTGGCTTAGGTTCCAGATCTTTAGATCAGCTTTTCTTACTCACAAAATTAAGGTCCATATTCCTTCCAGGAACTACCAATAGCAAACAGACTAACTGGTGGCCACCTGGAAGAGACTGTGATGGATAAGAGGGCTCTGAGGTGGGGAGAGGACACACATCCAGGCCTTCTGGCAGCTAATTCCAGCAAACTCTGGCCTTTAAGATTTCCCTGTGACTCCCAAGCTAGGCCTTCCTCAACACAGGGTTGGACCTAAAGTCCTGTATCCACTTCAGGACCACTGTACTGATAACTTTGTTTCTCAGTTTGTGTTCTCTAGTGTTCCACTGAATTTCATGTCAGTTGCTACTCCATAACAAGCCGCTCCAGATTTGGTGACTTGAAAGGCTAGATTAGTTATTGTTCGTAAGTCTACAGATTGGCTGAGTGATATGTACAGTAGTGCCACTTTGGAGCTAAGTATATTCTGTGTTTTAATCTGTTTGGTGGTTGAGACTCACCTTAGCAGGCATGTTGGCCTGGTATTTTGTGTAAATTTTCTGTCTCAATTATACTGTCTTCTCACCTGTGTGAAAGTGATGGAAACCAGGAACATAAGTATTCTCACAAGGCATGCTCACATGGAGTGCACAGGTCCAGAGAGAGACAGAAGTCACTATTCTGTCTGAAAAGTAATTCCACTTTTTAGATGAACTAGTGAAAAGGAATATTTGTTAGTAGTGTCCACATGGAGCTCCAGATGGATTTAATGAACAGGCCAACATCAGCTCTGTGTGTGTGTGTGTGTGTGTGTGTGTGTGTGTGTGTGTGTGTGTGTGTGTGTGAAAAGAGGGAGAGAGAGAGAGGGAGAGAGAAAATGAATGTCATGGGAAAATTACCAACATTCAACATGCTATGAACAAATGAAGGCCACAGTAATTCTTAATGTTTTTTTAGTAATTGTTACTATTGACTACATTTTTGCACCTAATAAGGAACAGCTATTATTATTTGTGACTTATTTAGATAAAAATAAAAATGTTCTAATTTTCCATGAAAACATAAAGGTTCTTCTAAGACTCTATGGTTAGTTTCCAGTTTATACAAATTATGTTGATAAAATTTCCATCAGTCCTCTCTTAATCTTACCTATTTCTCTTTGGATTTCCCTTTTCTCTTTTGTTCTGATTGGTAATTCGACTCCCCATAATGTGTTATATCTATAAAGAATATTTTAGTATTTCACCTGCGCCCTTATGTAGATCACTTAAACCAAACATAGTCCATGAAGTGCTCTGTCTGAGGTTCTCTCTGAGTGACATGCAAATACTATGTTAGAGAACTTTAAATACACAGAGTTTGATGTTCATTATAAATTATGTGTGGTATTTAATTTAGTGAAAACTAGCTTATGTTCTTTTGCAGAACCGTGCATATAGAAACTAAAAATAGTAGTAATTGTCTTTGCTTCTTGTTGCTTCGTTCTGTCTTCTGTCCAGCACCTGACTGCTGTAGCGATGGGAGTGCTGAGCACTGAACCGCTGAGCTGTGACTGAGTGTCTATCTTCACCTACAGTCTAAAGCTGGATATGTCTTATTTGACTTTAATTAGTATCCCTACTTGGTGAGACTAATAAGTATTCTTGGTGTGATAAGACGTAGTTCTCATTCTACTCTTTTATTGCTTAGAAATTGTTTCTTTCAGCTTTGAAAATAAATTCACAATAGCTGAGGTTTTTCTTCAAGAAGTCCATTGTATGAGCTTCTCCTACAGGGGTGCTTTCTTTCCCCCTCTTCGTAGCTTTTAATATCTCATATACATTGTTGAAAGCTACACATATGTAAGTTTGTGAAGTCTGATCTCCTACCCTAACTAGGCTTTGTTTCCTGTGTTACTTCTGTTTATTGAGTTACTTCTTTGAGTGCTATCTGTAAAATATGTATTCTGTGTGCCATTAGCCTCTGAAGTCCCTTGTCCTTTAGCTTAGAGGCCACCTAATAATTAGACAGATTTCTTTTCAATGATTTGATAAGTAAATATCCAAACCATGGCACGTTTGTGTGTGTGTGTGTGTGTGTGTGTGTGTGTGTGTGTGTAGAACAAGGTAAATTAGCAGGCAGTTCACAATAATTATTTCTTGTTCCTGGTTTGTCAGTGGTGAGATAGTAGGGCCCCTTCAAGTATTTTTCTACACATGTTTGCTGTTCTGCCCTCTAAATTCCCAGCATGCATTAGAGATTTTTTTTACCATCTCCTATATACATCTCATTCTCTATTTGTCCACTGAAGATTTTGTCAGCCTCATGGCCATTGGCAACTAAGATATTGAACAATTGTCACAGATTGTTTTCAACAAATGGCTTTTAGACAGAGCAAGTTCTCATTCAGGGCAAATAAAGGTAGGAGTGAGAATGGAGCTTCTTGACAGATTGGGCAGTATTGATTCCCTCTTTCTCGCTCCACTCAGTGGCTTCAGGGCTGTTGGTTTTCATAGTTGCTATGTTTGGGAGCCTGTTGGGTTTTATGAGTTTTGTGGTACCAGGGAAAGGAATATGGAAATTGGGCAAGAGTAGATCACCTCTGCTTGGCTTGTTCTTAACAAACCTCCTGTTTATCTTGAATAAAAACTCTCTCAGTTGTTGCCAGCCTTTGATTGCTTGACATAAATGTGAAAATATTGGTATCAGGCTTTTGGTTGGTGTTCTCAGTGGTGACATTGGAAGAGCTCAAGCTCAGATTCTGCTCTGCTGTTCCTGAGTCATCTTCTCTGGGGACATGGATAGCTTGGTCACATGTGGACACAGGGGGGGGTCACAATAGAAGAGGGTGGCCAGAAACCTGTCCTCACAGTCACCATGCCTGCACATGCTGCCCTTCAGTCCTGTTGGAGTCTCTGCACATTATGGAAAACATGGCATCCTTGGCCACACTTCACCGAATACTCCACCACCAGCCCTTAAGCACCAGGTGGGTGTTCCAGCACCTTGTTCCAGGGCCCAGAGGATAGTGAGAGCTGCTTGAAGCTCTTCTCCCACCACCATGAACTGGCTCAAGTATTTTCTCAGTTGGAGCCTTGGGAAAGGCTAGAATTTTAAGAAGTTGCTAAGAAAAGGAGCAGCTGTGATCTCTACCCATGCCATTCCAGTCCCTCCCCAGCCCTCCCCTCTCCACTGCTCCTTGCCTTCTCCTGCTCCCTGCAGTGGTCTGTGTGGGAGTTGCACACCCCACTGGCAGAATCATATGTGTGCAAAGCTTATTTTAGCTATCCTAATCAGGAAATGATTAAAACAATTGTTTCTTTTAAACTGCTCTGTACTTTATCTTTGTTATTCTTGAATATTGGATTTGTATTAAATAGCAGTTTGCCCTAATTAACTTTAATATTACAGATTTGTGCTTTTTAGGCTCAGCATGCAGATTTATGTAAATTACATAAAGCTTTTAAGCTCCAAACCTGCCATTTACATCCACAATCCCCATCATCCTGTGTCTCCATAGCATTCTACACCACCAGGAATGATGAGAATTCCTGGATGGAGATGCGTGGTGACTCCACCATCAACTGAAATGCTCGGGACCAGTAGTGTTTCAGATTTCAGAGTGGTTTGAATTTGGGAATGTTTGCATAGATTGTGTGGGTCGAGCATCCCTAACCTGAGAAGCTCAAATTGGAAATGCTTTAAAACAGAAACGTTTTCAGTGTTGTGTGGCGTTCTGCCTAGACTGTGAAAAAAATAAAAGAAAAATACAATACATGTACCCCCTGTCCACTGTTTCTCACACACACTTTGGGAACCCAGTTTTGCCTCCAGCTCTCTACAATTCCATTATCTTGCCCACTTTCCTCATGGCAGGCTGGGTATCCATGCTGTAATGCTCAAACATGTGTGTGCTGGGCTTTTGTTAGTTTCAGAATGAGCATGTGAAATGGTCCATTTTAATGTTGTTTTCATATATCTTGTATTTAATGCACTGTCCCATTCCTCCACTCCTTTTTCTCCTCTCTTCCCTCCTTCCTCAGACTTCTCATTACCTCTGGCATAGTTCACCACAGACTAGGTGGTAGGAAAGAAGAATGTTCTCTACAAATGGAAGATGGATGTTGAGGTGAAGGCAGAGGAGAAAGGCTTGATTTTCCTGCCCTCCTCCAGCTGCTAAAGACAGATCACAAGTCCTCTGGAAATCCCACCTTGCATGACATGGGAATTTGGCCCTGCGGTGTGGTGTGGGAACTGGAGTGAGATGGAGGGGCGGCTAGGAGAGTGCTCTCAGAATCCTATGCACCATTAACTTCTCCATATAGCCGCCTTCCCACAGTTGCCATCCAAGTACTCAAAGACCTTTTTCTGGACCATGTTACTTCCTTATAATATTTTTTATCCTTTATTTCTTTGGGCTTTTCTACTCTTTCTTTGAAGCCCCCCACCCCCTTCTTTCCATGTAAATCTTTTCTATGTATGGTACTTGGAATTAAGGTTCTTGCTTGCCAAGTGTCTTACCCCTTGGACTGTGCCCCCACCCCATGTTAAACTTTTAATACCAAGTAAGATAATTTGCTGTACTCTTACTAATCTGTCTTGCCAACTCAGCAAGAGATACTAAAGGGGTGAAGTAGAAGTTTCCCTCACCCACAAAATCAGTCCTTTTGGTTAAAGTCCACAATGATTGGCTAATGAAAAGTAAGCTAGCAAGAAATTTGGTGCACACAAACCAAGTTGTATATATTGAAACTTATTTTCTATAAATCACTTACCACTGACATTGGTAACAATATTTCGCTATTTTGGTTGATTGACTTGATTATACATAAATTTGATTGTGTAGAATTTTTCTAGATTAATGCCTGCATTGTGTGTGAGAAACGTGGTTGCCCTTAGGTACCTCAATCCACAAAGCCTTAGTGCAGTGGTAAGATAGGAGCCTCCTATGAGGAATGATTTAAAAGAACACTGTCATTAAGTTTGTGCCTGGAGATGATAGCCAATGGGTTTGGATCTAGAAGTTTGTGTTTGGAGTTGGAAGGAGTTTTCTAGCCCTCTGGGTAGGGTTGAGGCTCAGCCTGAGCTGCTGCAGTAAACTTCAAAAGGCAAAGAAAGCACTTCTCTCCTTTGCAGGATCTGGCTTTGAACCCTGAACATGGGCCTCCCCATCATACATGCACACACACACACACACACACACACACACACACACACACACACACAGTCCTTTCCATTCTGTAGCGTATACACAGAGCAGAAGCTCTCAGACAGTGTGGACTTTCAATCATAGGGAGAGGGCAGGCAGCTTCAATAAGACAAGTGGCTCCTACAAGAGTACTGACCCTGTCCAGTCTCATCTATCTCCCACAAGGTGTGTCATCAATAGGCATTTTGAAGTCTAAAAACAAGGACATACTAAAGACACTAGCACAGTGATGTTCATTGCAGAACTGTTTACCATAGCAAAGATATGGAACCAACCCAGAGGCCCCTCAGTAGATGATTGGATCAACAAGATGTGGTATTTATACAGAATGGAATTCTATGCTGCCATCAGAAAGAATGGCATCACCTCATTTATAAGGAAATGGAAAGACTTGGAAAAAATCATATTAAGTGAAGTAAGCCAGACCCAAAGGAACATAGGCTCAATGGATTACCTCATTTGTAATAATTAGTACACACCTAGGACTCTCCTAGCAGAGGATTACAACAGCACAAAACCTATATACATAAAGTCATATAGGATGAGACTACATGAAAGGATCTCTAGAATATGAAAACAAGAGCTTGTTCTTGAGTGATTATTGTTCTTAATATACTATGTTATTTCTCTTCTCTTTCATTGCCCTTTGGTTAATCTCATATTGTTAATGTATCTGACTGTTACCTGGTATAGTGTATATAGGTTTATTTGTTTATTTGAAATAGGAAAGACAAGGAGGGAAACCAGATGATTGGGAGGGGGTGGGGGGAAATGGGGACAAAAACATAAGGGATATCAGTGTGTGAGAAGTAATGCACCTACTATCTAGTGAATGTAACTGTAATACCTTCTATACATTACCTCAATAATAAAGAATAAAATGAGAAAAAAATAAATAAAAATAAAATCTACACAATTTTAGGGAAAAAATAAGCATTTTAATAGTTAACATTTGAGGAAGGAAGTATGTATGGCAGAAGTTTTGCTTCATATTTGATCAGGAGATCCACAAAGTATCACCTGAGAAACCACAGGGAAAGAGGTGAAGGAGTGCCTCAGGTTGCAAAACTCCTAGCTCAGGGAGGAGCAGGGAACTGCAGTAGCCAGGACGTAGTGACATCTGTATCATGAGTAGCTTAGTGGAGACATCCGAATGCCAAGTGTCCAGCCACAGAACCAGCCCTGGGGTCACATCTCCAGACTTACTTGGCATGACTGACAAAATGCTTTTGATCCAAAGCCTCTGCTCAGACCTCTGTCCCCTGCATCCAAAGTTATCCTACAGGCTATCTCTAGTCACTGACACTCTTACCTTGTTTTGGAACAGCATCCAAATTTGTTTCTGCCTCAGGGTTTCTATGTTTACTGTTTATCTACCTTGAAAGATGTTCTCAGTTCTTCCAAGGCCTGGCTTTATGCAGTTCATTTCTGTAAATAATCCTCCATCTCCTGCCTGTGCTCTTTCAGGGTGCTGCAAGTATGCCGAGTCCCTCATCCTGCCATGATCCACCCAGCACTTGCACTTACTATGACCCCTCCTTATGTGTGTATTAGTGTGTATGATGTTTATCTTTAATGTCCGTCCCATTGCGATGTGAGGCTCTCTCTGATCATTGATTTCATCTGCCACACATACACTAGGACACTCAGTAGATCTGTTAGCTGAATGGCCATTTCTGAGCAAACTGAAGACTGGAAATTTTGGATGGCCCTGCTGTTCTTCCTTCATGTCCCTCTGGGATTTTGAAAAAAAAAATCAGTGACAAGAGTTGAGTACATTGTCACATGTGTTTGATCTCAGCCCTGGAGGCAGGAAGATATGGAGTTCAAGGCTAGCCTCCTCGACTAGGGAGACTTTGTCTCGAAGGAAGGAAGAAAGGAAGGAAGGAAGGAAGGAAGAGGTGGCTTACACTATAATCCAGCTACTAAGGGGGCTGAGATCTGAGGACCAAGGTTCAAAGCCAGCCTGGGCACAAAAGGACCTGAGACTCTTACCTCCAGTTAACCTCTAGAAAACAGGAAGCGGGGCTTGGCTCAAGGGTAGGGTGGTATCCTTGAGCTGAAGACCTCAGGGACAAAGCCCAGGCCCAAGGGTTGGGTGGTAGCCTTCACCTGAATAGCTCGGGGACAACACTGAGGCCTAGTTCAAGCCCCTTGACCATCACACAAAGAAAGAAAGAAAGAGAGAGAGAGAGAGAGAGAGAGAGAGAGAGAGAGAGAGAGAGAGAGAGAGAGAGAGAGAGAGAGAGAGAGAGAGGGAGGGAGGGAGGGAGGGAGGGAGGGAGGGAGGGAAGGAGGGAGGGAGGAATAAGAAACTAGAAGTGACATGGGAGCCTTTTGCTTATGACATCTGTTTGATTTATTATCATTTTAGGGGTGAAAATTCATAAATTATCAATCCTGCTGTTTGTACAGAAGTTTTATGCTACTGTTGCATATTATCTTTGGAATATTTTTTATTTACTCCATAAATTTTATCAAATTAACTTTGGTATATCCTGTGGTATCCTATAGTCTCTCGGCTCAGTTTCTCTGTATGTTAAGGAATATTACTCTTCAGTATATAAGTTATATGTATTTTAAACCAATATTATGCTCAGAAGTGAAATCTGAAATCCTAGAGCATTGCTATTAATACTCAGAGTGAGATTAAGGTACTTTCTTATACCACAACAGTTTACTTTGAACTGTAGACTTCTGAGTTGCAAAAACAATCCACAGAACCCATGGAACCTTCTCCTAGCTTCTCCCAGTGGTGATACCTTGAATAGCTTTTTTTCAGTATTGAGTCAAGGAAATCAATGTTCATTCAGTGCTATTAGCTATCCTAAAAACTACTCCATTGATGTAGTTACAATGCACCTTCATTTCTGTGTATTTAGATGAAGAATTCTGTGTAACCTGGTCACATTCACATATTTATTTAACATGTTCCACTAGCAAGTGGGGAGCTGGCCCCTCACCTTAGATGAGCACCTTTGTGTAACACCTTTACCACCCCTTTTCTGACCTACAACCCCAGTAAAACTGCTTTTTAATTCTAGCTTAGGATTTCTACCTGATGTAATCAGCCATGATAAACAGCAGGGACAATGTGAGAACAGAAAAGAGAGAAGAAACACATATTATTTGTAAGTTGTCTCTCCAGAAAAGCCTAGCATTATTGACTGAAGAGCTATTAATTTGAGATGTCCTCTATTGTGGTGATTAAGAATGTGAACTCTGGAGCCTGCTGTGTGGGTTTAGATGCCAGCTCTGCCAATACCAGTTGTCACTCATTTGGCAAACCACTTAACCTCTCTGTAAAGATTTTCCTCACCTATAAAGCAGGGATAATGATCATGGATACCTCACTGGATTGTGAGGACTAGAGCATAGAACATGTTACATTCCATGTGTCCTAGATAAAACCATACCAAATGACTATTTTTGTAAATGAAAATTGATACATAATATCAATTTCCTGTAACTTGACCTAAAAGTAATGGACTATTTTATCTGGCCAATGCTATGACCACCAGTGAGTGAATCAGTAGAATGATATGTTGTTGGTTTTTTTTAAATAAGTAATAGTAACATAGGACACCAGTCAGGCATTAATGGCTCATACTTATAATCCTAGCTACTCAAGGCTGAAATCTGAAGATCTAAGTTTGAAGACAGCATGAGTAAACAAGCATTGAGACTCTTCAGTTAACCAGCAAAAAGCAAAAAGTAGAGTCATGGTTCAAATGGTTGGCATCTGCCATGAGTGAAAAAGCCAAGTGAGAATATAAGCCCCGGTACTGGCACCAAAAAAACAAGTTAAAAAAAATACATGCCAGGTGCGGTGGCTCAGGCCTGTTATCCGAGCTACTCAGAGGGCTAAGATCTTAGGATCAAGGTTCAAAACCAGCCCCGGGTACAAAAGGACCTGAGACTGATCTCTAGAAAATGGGAAGTGGGGCTTGGCTCAAGGGTAGGGTGGTAGCCTTGATCTGAAGAACTCAGGGATAAAATTCAGGCCCAGGGGTAGGGTGGTAGCCTTGAGGTGAAGAACCCAGGGACAGTGCCCAGGCCCAATTCAAGTCCTATGATCCAAAAGAAGAAGAAGAAGAAAAGAAGAAGTAAAGGAGGAGGAGGAATAAGAGGAGGAGGAGGTGAAGGAGGAGGAGGAGGAGGAGATGAATTTCTAGCACTGTGGCATGAGGGGCTTTACAACCCATTTTTCTAGGGAAACTGGTGAGAATTTGTAATTATTTAAATATTTTGTCAGAGAAACAGAATACTGATTAACACATAGAGATTGTAGGATTAAGCACATGTGCAACCCCTGATGCACACTCCATTCCTGGGAATCTTTTTCTCTTTGTTCTTTCAGCAGCCCTAAAGGGTTTGTACTGAGGTCCTGGTGCTTGCTCCACTGGCACAATTCACAGAGCCCTGCCTCCAGACATGTTGTCACTAGTCATTTTTTTAGAGTGGCGTACAGCCTCCTGTGATGCTTTGGCTGTCAGACATGCACCACTGTGCCCCTTATTGGTTGGGAAGGTACTGTGCTAATTTTTCTGTTTGGCCTTGTACCGTGCTGCTCTCATTCTTAGCCTCTGAGTCAGCTAGGTTATAGGCAGCATCATCTTCTAAAACAAAAAGACAGACATCAAACCATGGAGAAAAAGAAGATAGCCCCGATAGTTCAGAGAGGAAGTTCTAGATATCTGGGTTCCTGCCTGAGACTAGAGATTCAACCTGCCTGGATGTGTGGGGCAGGGGGAGGGAAGGCAGTGCTTCTGGAATCAATGATGAAACCTAAGTGTAGGCTACAGAAGGCTGGGGAGGTATGAGAGCAGAAACTGTGTGTACACAGGAGAAAGGACAGGGAAGCACAGATTGGACTCAGGAAATTCTGGGAAACACCTTTTAGGCAAATTCTAGGTTGAAACCAGAAAAGTGATATGAAAAACTATGCTTTCAAAGAAGATTTAAAAGTAAAATATTAAATGATGTATTTTAAATGATACTAGTATGTATGTTATTCTTATATAACATGGTGACTCTGTATGGTTGAACATCATTGTGATTATATATTGCATAATTGCTAATATCCATAGTGATACTCTATTTGATGATAGAATAGAATTTGATGATAAAAGTAGAATCAAAAATAGCATATACAGTTTAATCCCAATCTTTGATAAAGAATTTCTTTTTATAGAAAAATACTCCAAATTGTTCTGTCAGTGGTTTTCTGCATGGTGGGATGAAGGATACTTTTTATGGTCTCCTTTATTTTACAGATTCCTTAAAAATAAGATTTTACTGCTTCCTTAGGAAAAGCAGAAAGGGGAGGGGGGAAACAGGTTTGTTTTCTCAAAAATATATTGTTTCTCAAATATTTGATGAATAGATAAATTCTATTAATCTTGGAACATTCTAACTAATAGTCTTTTAATGGTCTCTATATGTGATAATGGCCTCATGGGATTCTGATGGAAAGCTCCAGTTAAATGTTGAGGGTGAGGGCTAGTCCTGTCATTGTCTCCCGAGTCTCCTCTTCTACTAAGGACTCCTAAGCATCAGAGTTTGGTTGTTCTATATTTTTCAATAATATAATCTAGAACAAAAAGTGAAACCAGTTAGCCTTGGGCAATTTCTTCAAAAATTGGATCCATATTTAGTACCTTTAGGCTTCACATAGTGAATGGTAAAAAAAAAAAAAAGTCTTGTTTTTGTTCCCATAGGAAAGTCATAAGGTAAATTAAATATCACCTCTGTTTTATTTCACTGGAATCGAAAATGAACTTAAACGTCAAAAGTGCTGGGAACAACTCTATCATTATTACACATCAACCCAGGATCTCAGCCACTGTTTGTTTTTCCTTTCAGTGTTTTTCATTGCATCATCATGATGTAAGATAAGTGGTTTGTCATGTCAAAGACAATGTAATTTTAATTCTACAGAATGTATAAAAGCAGGTTAAGGAACTGTGGATAGTGCCACATACCTGTAGTCCCAGCACTTGAAGGCTGAAACAGCAGTACTGTCAGTTCAAGACCAGCCTGATCTGTAGAGCAAGATCTTCTCAAAGCAAACAAGTTAAGAAAAACATCCCCCTGTTCATCTGAGACAAGCCAATTATAGGAGTCAAAGCCCCTGTATCTTCCTCTCTAGATATACTACTGGGTCAACAGAATAAGATTTCTCTCTGGATAATGCATTGGTCTAGGTTTCCAGAGTTCTTGTCTATTGGGTTGTGATGGTAGTGTTAGACCCTAACCACTGAAGGAAGAAGTTCCTTCAGCAACAAAGAGGAACCTTGAACCAGCCAATATGATAAAGAAATTACAAAAGTAAATGTGATACTTCTCTTTTCTGCAGTGTCAAGCAACAAAAGTTCATGAAATGTGAGTTTGTTAGCTTTCAGGTATTTTTAACACTTTGTAATGTAAAGCTTACTTGAGCTTTAGGGACTAGGTTTAAAAACTCCTATTTACAAATTAAGGAAGGCCTCATTTAATAAGCAAACCTGGCCAAGTCCTTTTCTTCTGAACATGTAGTTATTTTGACTGCCATTAGAAACTTTACCATTTGCTGCTGCAAAGTAGATGTGGAATTTCATAAGATCTGTAGACATATCTGGAAGAAGGTTCTGGAATCAGGCAGAAACATGACCGCTTGGACAAGAGGATTGTGAAAGGTGTTAATGGCCTTGTGGAAGCTGGAGAACTCTGCTTAACCAGTGAAGTCTGAGATCCACTGCCCTCTGCCAAATTAGAAAGCATGAGAAAGCTTGAAGATATCATTTGTACATGCTGCTTTCTATAGGTAATGCTCAAGAGAAGGTTAGGCAGTGATACTTGTTATGCAAGATAAGGATGGTGGTATTCAGGACTGTGTGACAGGTGTGGGGACACTGGAGTAGAGGCCTGCAGTGCAGGCAGAGATGGGGCCCTGATACATCTTTGGCAAATGGGAATTTGTGACTGAGGATCAGGATGAGAGCGGTAGGCAGAAAGTGACTAATTGGAAATAGTGAGAGAAGGGGGTTCCGCTGCACTAACCTGGCAGGACTCTTGCTGAAGATAGGCCCAGGGAAGAGGATCGAGAACTCAGAATCTGTTGAAGGTTCTGGCTAAGCTGACTTGGAGTTTTGAAAGTTCTGTTGCTACTTTTCTAAACTACAAGGGAGTGTGCCTAGAAGAAGGATCAGAAGTTTAACTCTGCAAAAGACCTTTGCCAGTAAACACGAGTTTCTTCCATCCATTGCTCTCCCCTTTGTGCTTTGTACTTTTTAATGTCTTTACTGGTGAGACTGTGATGAAAATGGTGATAACAATGTGGGATGAGCTAGGTCAAGGCCACTATTTTTCTCTGTGAGATCTCATCCACCCCTGTCTGCAGAAATCTCTGCTTGAGAGCTTCTGCCTAGAGGGGCCTTGCCAACGCCAGCAAACCTTGCTGCTGCTGCTGCTGCTGAGCAAGACCAGTCTCTGCTGTGAATTCCAACTCTCCTGGGTGCCTGTGGCTTCCCTTGTGTTTCTGCATGCAGGCCAGCATTGAATCAAAGCTTAAACTGTAGCCTGTAGTTTTTCATGAGATTTAGCCTTTTGGTGGTTTGAAGGTTCTTCTCAAGGTGTCGAATAAGAGGAAAATGGGGACAAAAACATGAGAAGGGGTATCAATGTGTGAGAAGTAATGCACCTACTATCTGGCGAATGTAACTGTAACCCTTCTATTCATTACCTCAACAATTAGAAAAAAAATTAAAAAGAGGTTCCAAAACCAGGATGCTGTCTCTCTTTACTTCCTGCATGCAAACTTTCAGCCAGTGCCTCTGTTCCTATTTCCCTGCTGCAGCATGCTGTGGCATGGGGTGAGCAAAGCCAGCCAAGTACAACCAGGGACACAGGCTGCACAGGGAGAGAGGGCCATGGGAGGGAGGACAACAGCAGGGAGGATGGTTTGAGGCTGGAAAGCACTGTGTAGTTTAGTCATGCCTAATGGTATACCAAGGACTGCTTGTCCAGACCTCACTTCATCTCATCCATGATGATCCTGACAGCTGCTGACTTGCTGTTGAAAGGTTCTTTTTATTTTTTCTCAAAAGAAGTCATTTAACATTCCATCAATGGCCGCACCAAGCACTGTGACCAGGCATAGCAGACAAGTACAAGGATGGGCTTGCAGACAAGGACTTTCCACGGGTACGCTGAAGTCACCTTGCAGTGACTGGCACACTGAGGCACCAGACAGCTCTGCTTGGCAGTTCCCTCAAGGTTCAGTCCCTTCTGAAAGCTCCAGAGAAATGTATTTCTGCTCCCTCCTCGTTGTCTGGTTCCACGATGCAACTTTGTATGGTCATATTTAATTTTTTTTTAAATTGAAACATTTCCTCTGAGGCCCATTTCACATAAGCAGAAGATGAAATAAGCCCTCAGCCAAGCTAAAATGTGTTTCTTTTTCTTTCTCTGATTGACATTTCAAAACAACCTTTTGGGGGAAAGTTAACCAGTAAACACTTTCTAAGTCACTACCTCTGTGATTGAACTTATAATGCAATATTTATTTTATCTTGCCCAGTCCAATAGTTGAGCCTCAAACTGATTTCATTGACTGTCTTCCATAAGCTTTTATTTGCTGCTATTAAGTACTGCAGTCTATGGAATGAATTTATTAAATCAATTATTTTTATCTTAATGCATGTTTAGAACTTCAAAGACCCCTTGCTTTTGATTTTTCTCCATTTTAGTCATTTCTTGAACAGCCCAGTTTGGGTGCCTTCACTTTGATACCTAATTAGTATTCTATAAGAGATCCCAATACTTCTAATATCATTTGACATTAGGATTTTAATAGCATTAAATGGAATCCAGATGAAGAAATAAAAGTCTTGGGAAAACTTATTTGTTCCTAAGCTTGGGAGAAGTTGTAAACTAACCATGCATGTGATTCTGTGTTTAAGAAGTTAAAAACCTGTCAGGAGATGCTTTCAAAACCATTTATAGAAATTATCCTTTTTAGAGTTTGATTTTCATGTTCTTGTGTAAGATTATGTTACCTAGGACTTTATTTTTTTTTTACCTAGGACTTTATGCTGCACTTCTTTTCATTATTGGACTTCAACTCTGGGCCTGGGCACTGTCCCTGACCTCTTCAGCCCACAGCACCACTTCTGGTTTTCTGGTGGTTAATTGGAGATAAGAGTCTTACAGACTTTTTAGTGCCTGGGCTGGCTTTGAACTGTAGTCCTCAGATCTCATCCTCCTAAGTACCTAGGATTATAGGCATGAGCCACTGTGCCCAGCATGTGCTGTACGTTTTTTATGTGAATTATGTGAGTCCATTTGGAGATAGAAAGACAGACAGACAGACAGACAGACAGATAGATTTATATTTAACAGTGCTAGAGTTTCAACTCAAGACTATTGAGCCAGGTGCCCTGGTTTTATTGGTTATTTTTAGGGTCTCATTCATCACCTACATGCACCCTGAGCTTTGATCTAGCTACTTTACCTGTAGTTGCTCAATATAACAGTCATACACCACCTCAGCCAGCTTCCTTCTGTACTGATGGAGTCTCCTGGACTTTTCTGCTTGAACTGGTTCAGAACCATGATCTTCCCAATCTCAACCTCCTATGTAATTTAGGATGTTAAGTATGTGCTGTGAGTTGAGTCTTTTCTGCCAGGCTGCCTTCAAACTATGATTTTCCCCTTCTTGGCCATTCATGTATCTTGAATTTCAGTTGAATGCCACCAGCACCCAGCTTCCCTTTGCATTTTTATTATTATGAACCTTGATTCCTGTCTTCCAAAATGAGAATCTTATTATTGAAAAGCCATGTGTAGAAAATGCTGATTTGTTGGCAGAAGTACATAGCAAGTCTAACACCTTTGCTCATTGGAAATCCTACAATATCTATAATAACCCTATAGTAAGTATATCCATCTAGATTTTATCGATATCACTATTTCAAATTCTATCTTTCCCTAATTCTTATCTCTACCCTAAAAGATAAAGTCTAGACAATATTCATCCTACTGGTTGTCTACCCAAGAGAGACCCCAACATCTCTGAATTCTCCTGCTGTCAGTTTAGTAAGATGGCTAAGGTGATTATAAAAAATTGAGACAATCAGGAGTGGTATTTTTAGATTTGGTTATTCATAAACTTGTTGTGGCATTGTTAATTTGCATCACTATTTTTTCACCTTGAATTCATAGAAATAAAAATACTCCCAGACCCCGATTTTGTGGACTTGATTTCTGAATTCCCATGGAAACTATTGATGTTCAAACCACAGTTCCTTAGAATAAAACATCGTCACTTAAAAAGCCAAACGCAACCCTGCCAGTCTTGGAGAAGCAAGAAATGAGGGTTTTCTAATGCATTCCTGCCACTTAATGAGCCTTCATAGCAGAAGCTATGTTTTTAAGCTCAGTGTTAGAATCTGAAAGAGAAATGTAACCCTTTGCAGGGAAGAAAAACTGGAATGGACCTGGCTGGGTTGCAGGCATCCTTTGATTCTTGACTCCCCTTGAATGCCGGGGGCACTGAGAGTGAGTGGCCACCAGCCAGCCCTTCTGTGCTGCACCACAGAGAGGTTTCCAGGGTTCTTATCACAGTGGATTTTCTCACCACTGAGATGCATTGGGTGACATTGTTGGTCAGGAAAGTGGCTTTTGTAAACTGATCCTCCAGAGCAATTAGAATCCTAGGAACTTCAGTATTTATCACTTTTACTGCAATGGATGAAATATATCTGTGAGAATTCAGCATTACCCATATAGTAAAAATTTTAAGGATAATAGAATAGAAGGGGAAAATCACCTTAAAGATTTGATGAAAAAAATCTTTCTAAAAGCAATTTGACATTCCTAGTTACTCCTCCTGGCTGCCTATTCAGGACGTCTGCCCAAACCAGGAAAGTAAATGGCCAGGCCATATGGAAATTGGTCGTAAAAGATGTTCCAGATTAGCTGGTCACTCCAGGAGTCTTTGATGTTAAGCTGGCTAATGAACTTGGCTCTAAGAGGAGTTTTATTCCACTGAACTGCAATTCTTTTTCTGAGAAATTTATATTACATTTTAATACAATTGTCTTGATTCATACCCTGGGGATTTATTTGAATTATAATTGAATATTGCATTTTTAAGAAGGTTTCTTAATTTATTGCTTCCTTTAGCAAATTTTGCTTGCTGTTGTTCTGTCAGAATAATTTAATTTTACATTGGCTAATTTAGCCCATATTAATATTTCTCTGGGATTCAAACAGCTTGGCAAATCACTACAGGTGGTGAGGAAAAAAAAACTATCTTTATAGAGAGCATTAAAATGTTAAGTAATTGTAGAGTAAAACCCTTCGCCAATCTTTGGAAGCATTCCATTACTAATAATGCATCATTTGAAGAAAAGTTAACTTGTACTCAAAAGCTATTTCTCAAGGCTGGGCATTGTAGCCTATGCCTTTAATCTCCGTTATCTGGGAGGCAACAATCAGTGGGATCCAAGACGAGCCAGAGCAAAAATGCTAGTGAGACCTCTCCTCTCAACAAACAAGCCAATACATGTAATCATAGCTATACAAGACAAAATGAAAAAACTATTACCATATCAGAAAAATAACTAAAGCAGAACAACAGCTGGGAGCATAGCTTAGGTGGCTCAGACATCTTTCTAACATGAGAAAGACCCTGAGTTCAAACCCTAGTACCACCAAAAATAATAGTCGTAATGCTAATGCACAATGAAATTGGTTCTCCTTTCTGGAGACTCCTCGGGCTTTCCTCAGTCTCTCCTTTTTGGGAGTGGGTCTGGGTTGGCTGTAGTGGCAGGAAAATCCCCAGCTAGGATGACAGTGGTGTGGGACATGCTGGACAAGATCGCCCTGCTCCATGGCTCGGGTGGAAGTCACGATGGCGTTTGTTCAGAAGTGATTTTGAGCAGGGATGGCCACACTGGGAGCCTGGCCAACTTCTTTCTCATTCTGCCCGTGACTCTCACGTTTCTTACATCTTGGTACTTGGGCCTGCTTAATCTAAATTCTGAGAGGCTTTGTGTAACCAAGTGGGCAGGCTTCTGTGCCAGACCACAGGAGTAAAGAAGAAGCCCACAGAGGTTGTCCATTAAGGAGCGAGGGAAGAGAGCCTGCTGATGACAGTTCACAGCTCGGCTATGCCTGAACAGAGGCTTTGGTGGCAAAGTCCAGGGGGCTTCCTGGTGGATTCCTGTTAAGGATTCTGGAGCATCCAAGTTTTGTCTGATTTGAAGGGGTGTGGGCAAGGGTGATGAACCCTTTGGGGTGCTGGCTGCAGAGGCTACATTTAATGTTGCTGACCTGCTTGGTCTTGGCCATTACCTGCACTTTCAGCCTCACTCTGTACTTAAACATTTATGTAGCTGTGCGTGGCCAGAATGTACCCGAGCAGGAAATTTAAAATGGATGAATTTCAAATGGGCTTAAGTGTGTTTTGTTACTTTGCATACTCTAGTGAAATTTTCTTTTTTGAGGGTCAGAGTCTGATCACCACCATTACCATGCTCAAGACACAGAATACCTTCTCATGTGTCCTGTTGTATTCATTTACTCCTCACTTCTACCCAAACAGCCACTGACTGATATTTTCTTTTCCTGAAGGTCTCAAAAGTGGATATAGAGAGGGTGCTACTTGTTTAATATGACTTCTTCTATAGAGCATTCTGCATATGATGCCTATGTTGTTTTCTTTTTCTTTTTTATTGTAATGTATAGAGGGGTTACAGTTATATTCGCCAGATAGTAGGTACATTACTTCTCATACATTGATACCCCTTCTCATGTTTTTGTCCCCATTTTCCTCCCCTCCCCCTCCCCTTTCCTATCTCAAATAAACATATATACAATAAGCCAGGTAACAAAGTCAGAAACAGTAGCAATATGAGATTAACCAAAGGGCAACCAAAGAGGCGAGAAATAACATAGTACATTAAGAACAACAATCACACAAGATAAAGCTCTTGTTTCCATATCCTGGAGGTCCTTTCATTTAGCCTCATCCTATATGACCTTATGTATCTAGGTTTTAGCACTGTAATCCTCTGCTAGGAGAGTCCTAGATGTGTACTAGTTATTACAAATGAGGTAGTCCATTGAGCCTATGTTCCTTTGGGTCTGGCATACTTTACTTCATATGATTTTTTCCAAGTCTTTCCATTTCCTTCCAAATGGGGCGATGTCATTCTTTCTGATGGCAGTGTAGAAATTCCATTGTGTATAAATACTACATCTTCTTGATCAGTCATCTACTGAGGTGATGCCTATATTGTTTATATATATATATATACATATATATCATTTATTCCCTTAACCCTGCCCCCACTACAACCCATATATTAAGGGGTGCAGTGGTTAATGCCTGTTAGCACAGCTACTCAAGAGATGGAGATCAGGGAAGCTGAATTCAAGTCCAGCTTAGAAAAAAAGTTAGTAAGACCTCATCTTGACCAACAAGTCATGTGTAGTGATAGATGCGTATGGTCTCAGCTGTGGGGAAGGGTTGCAGTCTGAAGTTGGCCCTATGCAAAAGTGTAAGGTTCTAACTGGAAAAATACTTGCAAGGGCTGGGGGTATGGCCCAAGTTGTAGAGCACCTGTCATATGAATGTTCTAGAGATTTCTGATGCCCAATTTATCTTTCTAAATTTGCTTTTTTATAATTCTGTAAAGGATTCATTTATTCTGTAATGCATTTATATCACTGTGGACATGTTCTTTAAGATACAGTCATTCTGTTGTGTGTTTGTAGGTCCAATTATTCCAGCTCTGGCCTTGGGATCCTTCATAGCCTATGTTACTGGCTTCAGTAAGCCTAAAGAAAAAAAAATCCCAAGCTTCCCTTTGCAGAAATGAGGTTGGAAGCTAGGACCAGGGTGCTTTCTGTTGCTAGCTTGTCCAGTGGCTATTCCTGGCAACTGCATGCTTTCCAACTCAATTGAATGTACAAATATGTATTTATTTATATTTTTTGGTTGGTCATAGGGTTTGAACTCTCAGCCTAGGCACTGTCCTTGACCTCTTCAGCTCAAGGCTAGTGTTCTAATACTTGAGCCACAGCACCACTTCCAGTTTCCTAGTGGTTAATTATAGATAAAAGTCTCACAGACTTTATTGCCCAAGGTGACTTTGAACCATAATCCTCAGATCTCAACCCCCTGAGTAGACAGGATTACAGGTGTGACCTACTGGTGCCCTGTTAAACCTGTTTTTATTCTGTGTGCATGTATAGATTCTATACATATCTCTCCCACTGGAATCCAGTACCACAAAGTCCTTTCTATTTCTGTCTACTGCTTTTTTATATTCTTTATCTTACAGTAGAAAGGTAATTCCTAGTGCCCGCTATCTATTCATGGTTTAGCCTGAGCATGGATGGAAATTGCTTTTAGAATTACTCTCATCACCCTGAGAGAGAAGCATCCTTGCAAGCTGGGATGCACTGTTTATGTCCAGCTTCTTTTTTTTAACCTTCCCAACAATGTGGCAAGACACTACAACCCAAAGTTAGTAAGGTCAGCTTTTCCTCTGGTAAGGATGGTCACACCTCTACATTTCTTTAGTTTGATACTGCTTCTAAGCTGATATTCCATCCCACGCTCTCCCAGGGTCCAAGTGATTTACCACTCTAAATTGGCAGAGTATAGTTCCCTCTATTTGGTGTCTGGTTCCCTGGGATTTGCAGAAGCATGAAGTTGTGAATTTGTCACCTTGAAATCTGCTTGTGTGTCTATGTGTAATCATTTTACCCCTCCTAACCCAGCAACCATTTCTATCTCTGAATACAGTTTTGTCTGTTCCCCAGTCTTACAGATGGGATCATACAATATGGAGCCTCAGGGTCTTCTACTTAGGAAAAAATGCATCTAAGAGTTATTCATGCCATCCTGTGGATGAACAGTTCATTCCTTTTAATGTTGAGCTATAGTTGATTGTTTGCATGTGTCTCAATTCATCTCTTGAAGGGTGTTTTTTATTCTGGGATGATGATACATGAAGCCACTATAAACATTTACCTATACATTTCTTCTGAGATCTTAATCTTTACCAGTACCTACCTAGGAGAAGGTCCAACTGTTCTAAGGGCATGTTTTTCTGCTGTGTGTTTGAAAATTTTCCGTCTCTAACACACAATGAATGCAATCTTTTGCCCAGTGAATGTTTTGATTGACAGGTTACATAGTGCTTTCTAAGTCAGCTGATTTGTAGCCCTTAATTTCTTTGTCAAGTCCAATACTTATTTTTTTGATCAGATACATTTTAATTTGGTCCTTTATGTAAGATGTATTTAGTTATTTGATGGAAACTTCTCTACACAAATGAATGCATGTGCCATTTCATCTTTTCCTGCCTTAAAGAAAGCAAAAGAACGACAATAAAAATAACCCCCAAAGACCCAGCCCCTGTCATTTCCCAGACACAGGAGAATGAAGGGATAAAAGAGATGACAGAAGCAAAGGCAGAAAACAGTGAAGAGATTTGGGGAAGAGGAGGTGAAGAAATGATTCAGACATTTGAGGATACAAGCTGAAACTAGATTAAAATGTGTAGAGGTAGAGGAGTGACAAATGGACATGGAAACATTAAAGTTATGAAATAACCAGAACCGGGACTGGATGATCTGAACGTTGAAAATATAAAAATTGTAACGATAATGTGTAACAACAAAGGCTGATGCTCTTGTATTTGCTTGATTTGTGAATAGCAGAATGTTTGAGTTTTCACTTAGGGCTCAATGATTTAAATGTAGCCCTAGGCAAACTTCACAAATATTGCTTCTGTAGGATAACAAATCTTCACTTGCTATTTGAAATGCTCTCTTTATTTTTATTTTTTTACTATTTTAATATTATTTTTATTTATTTATTTTTGATTAGAGTTCAGAGGAACTGAACTCAGGGCCTCATGCGAAATGCTCTCTTTATAATGAACTATAGTCCTGTAGTGAGTATGTATCTGAGTGTATCGTGTCACTGGGTGATTTTTAACCACAAATTGTATAAAGGACTTAAAGATATTTTCTTACATTAAATGTTGTATAAAAGATCTAATTTGATGTGGCAGAATATATTTCTGGTATAAAAATCCAAATGCATCTAAAATAATTTTTTCACTTTAAATCAATAATTAATTGATCTAAATTAATTTATATTGGGGATGTTACCTCTGATAGGACATCTTGGATGCTTAGGGTGGGAGGGAAGTGGTCTCAGAAATAGTGACCATTGAAGGGGCAGGAGCCAGCCTAGAACTCCTGCAGTGCCTAGGACAGTGGGCAAGAGAGAAGGGCTAACACTTTCACATGTTTCCTTAGATGTTTCAATCCATAACAAACAAGGCAAGAATAAGAGAAACCTACCTATCATGGTCTGAGCCTGGGAATCTTTTTTATAAAACACTGAAAATTTCCACATATACAATTACCAAGTTAATCGAGGGAAAATTGTGATGTGCTTTATGGGGATGGGGAGCTTTACAGGAACCCTTCTCTATTTCAGAGATGCCCAGGTGGCCTGTGAGCTGCCAATGGAACACACCTATGTCACTCTTCTTCTGCAGCTCAGGCCAGCAAATACATAGCAGAGGGCATTCAGATTCACTGGGATAGATTCTTCTGCTTATTTCATTAGCAGAGGAACAGGGAGTGTGAAGATGTCCCTGAACCTTATTAATAAAGTTTTTAAACTGTCACTATCAACTTCTGTAATCTATTTTAATAGTAGGGCAATTAAGACTATGGTAGTAGGGCCTGGAGTTTGGCCTAGTGGTTAAAGTGCTTGCCTAGCATGCGCGAAGACCCCGGTTCGATTCCTTGGTACCACATACATACAAAAACGCTGGAAGTTGTGCTGAGGCTCAAGTGGTAGAGCTCTAGCCTTGAGAAAGTCCAAGGACAGTGCTCAGACCCTGAGCTCAAGCCCAGGACTGGCAAAAAAAAAGACTATGGTAGTAAATTATATATCTAAATGATTGATTATGAGAGTTGCCTACAGCTTTCTAGTCTTATAGTAACATGTTGTATCACTCTTTCAGGGTGCAATAGTGCCACATCCTCTTGATCTCATTGATCCTCTTGTGCCATGTGATAGAATTTGAGATAGGAAATCTATTTTCTGAGACCTTTTGTCAATTCTGGATACCATGTCAGCATATGAGATTTTTTTGTCACTGCATTTAAAAGTAAGTCTCATCTTTGAGGATGTTGCATATTTTTTTCTTCACCTTGACAGCATATAAGTTGTCTTGCAACTTTATTTTGATATAGACTATGTCCTAAAATATCTAAAACCATTTCCTCTAAATTTAAGAAAAAGACAAAGGAGTCCAGTCTTGTCCAATAGAGTACTTGAAATCATAGCCGGCACAATTAGTCGAGAAAAAGAAATAAGACGGATACAAAGAGGAAAGGAAGAAATCCAAGTATCTGCATTGGTTTTTGATATGATTCTATACCTAGAAGACTGGCAGACTCTACCAAAAAGCTTCTTAGATCTGATACATAATTTCAGCAAAGTAGCAGGATACAAAATCAACATGCAATAATGAGTAGTTTTTTAAAAATATAACAATAGTAAACATTCTGAGAAAGATTTTAAGAAAATAGTCCCCCTCAAAATAACTGAGAAATGTACCTGAGAATAAGCCTAACAAAGTAAAACTTCTACAATGGAAAATGTTAAAACCTTGAATTTGAAGAAAACACAAAAGATACAAAGACCTCATGATCATAAATTGGCAGAATTAAAATTGTTAAAATGGCTTTACTAGCAAAAAAATGAACAGATTCAATACTGTTTCAATGATTTCAATGTCATTTCTCACAGAATTAGAAAATTTAGTACTAAAATTTATATAGAAGCACACACCAAAAATAAACTCAAAAAAAAAGCCCAAATAGCCAAACCTGAGCAAAAAGAGTAACATGATAAGTCTCATGGTGATGATGTAGGGGAAAAGGAACTCATACACTGTTGGTGAAAATTAAAATTAGTACAGTCACTATGGAAATCAGCATGAACATTCCTCAAAAAAACTAAACATGAAACTAAAGCATGAATCTACTATGCCATTCCTAGCTATATATTCTAATCAGTATAAATCAAAAATAAAGATATCTGCACACTCATGTTTACCTCAGCAGTATTCACAGTAGGAAAGATAATAGAGTCAGCCTAGGTGTCCATCAGTGGGTAAAAATATATCATATATCTATATAATGCAGTGTTATTCAAGCATAAAAAGAATGCAATTACATCACCTTTAGGAAAATGGATGAAATTTGAAATCATCATATTAAGTGATTTAAGCCAAACTGAGCAAGACAAATGTCATCCTGTTTTTCTTTCATATACAGAATCTAGACCCTAGAAAAATGATATTGTATCATGAGAAAAGAAATAGAAAGACTTGGAAAAAATATATTAAGTGAAGTAAGCCAGGCTAAGAGAAACAAAGGTTGTATGACTTCCTTCATTTGTGGTAGCTAAAACGTGCCTATAAATCTGTATGTAAACACACTAAGTGATATGCAAATAGTTACAAATGAATTAACTGAAGTATAATTGAATATGGATAGCTCATATAATCTAATCTTTTAGATGGTCTAGGTCAGAGCCCAACAAAATCAACACCAGGAAATTGGTACATCTAAGAGCAAGGAGGAAAAGAGACGGGAAGATGAATGAAGGAGGGATGGCTTAGTGGTAGAGTGCTCTCCTATCATGCATGAAGCCCTGGGTTCGATTCCTCAGTACCACATAAGCAACAAAATCCAGAAGTAGTGGTAGAGAACTAGCCTTGAGCAAAAGAAGCTCAAGGACAGTGCCCAGACCCTGAGTTCAAGCCCCAGGACTGGCAAAACAAAACAAAACAAGGAATTCATTACATATGCCACAAAACTAAGAGAAGTAAGGGAGGGATGGGTTTAAGGGGGTGGGAATATTGAAGGGATGACAGTGACCTAGATATATTGCATTCATAAGCTGCATCATTATATGGCATTTGTTTTGTGCTTAGAGATAATTTTTAAAAAGATTTAAATGATATGAATGTAAAAAGGGAATATTTGCCTGTAGGGATAGTGAAAGGTGAAGTGGAAGGGATCTAAGTACTTCATTTATGGAAACAGAATATGGAAGAGAGGGAAGAGGAAAAGAAGTAGTAATAAGAATATGAATTTGATCCAAGTACATTATATGAGTGTTTGGAAATATTACCATGAAACTCCTTCTTACAATTAATATATTGTAATAAAAAGAATAAAAGAGTACTTAAAAAGATTAACTGCTCTTTTTCCTTATCACAAATAAGCCTAGTATCTCAACCTTAGCATTGTAATTGCTTAATACCTCAGCTTTCTAAAATTAAAGAGTGTAAAGTATACAAGTCTTGAGTACACAACTCAATGATTTTTTTCTACTATGAATATTTTCAGATAAAAATACAAAGAATTTTACTTGCCATCCAGACATTACTGCTTACAGTTCTCTACAGTAGCTTTATCATCTCTTCCCATCCTGTCTTCCCTTTTTCCCCTCAGTACATCCGGTTCTTTAATACATCTCAAAGTAAGTTGAAGACAGCAATACATTTTATCCCTCAATACTCCACACACGTATTCTTTGAGGTCAATAATAGCTTACTTTCTTTATGTACTCTGTACACATAATGAAATACAAAAATATGAAGTGTGCCCTCTGGACATATCCATGTCCACCGAGTCCCCTCACAGTTTGAAAAATATGACACTCACCGAAGATAATTCTCTTATACCCCTTTCCAGTCAACCTTATCCCCAGCCCTGAGAGGAACCACAATCCTGAGACGTTTCTGTCTGAGAAGTTTCTATAACCTGAAGGGTTATGGGTATCTCTGAAAAGTCTTAAGGGAGACTATGGGCTTACAAACTATTTTGATAACTCTACTTATATAATTTCTCCTTATTCTGGGGCTCTTGTGAGCTAGCCTTCCAGCTGAGAAAGCAATGACATTGTACCAGCTACTGCTTCTAGATCCTGCATTTAGACCAGTGTGAAAAGCTAAAGAAAGAACGATATTAAACTGTGACCTAAAATGGCCTCCTTGGTTCTCCTTGGACACAACACATCACCTCTACAATTACAGCCAATGCTATATTCTTCTGCAATGAAATTCAGAGATGAAAATAACCCAACTTCACAATATGATTCGTTTAATCAACATAATGCCCCTACTTTGATATAAAGGAGAAATAAAAGAGTAATTCATAATGAGTATCTATTTTAATATATAAATTAAGTGCAGAAAGAGATATGAGAATCCAGCTGTCTCCTATTAAGCCAAACATTAAAGAGATTTTCAGAAAATATAAAACAGTGCTTTCCTTTTAAGTCTTCTTTTTTGTTATTGTGGAAAATATAATTATTTTTGTAAAGCATGTTGTAGATGTTTATATCTGCTGTAATTTTTGATGAATTATAAATATTTCTAAGTGTCTCAGATTAAAATTTAGTTTGGTAAAAGATAGATAGATAGATAGATAGATAGATAGATAGATAGATAGATAGATAATGACAATATGAATCAAGGCTTTGTGGGGAGGGTTCTAAATAAGTTTAATTTTTAGACTGAGAACCATGCAATTAAAAAAAATGTTGAGAACCATGCATTTAGCCTGTACTAGACTCTCAAAGAACTGGGTCTTACAGAATGGGCATGGACCACTTGTTCAAGGCTCACTTTACCTAACAAAATTTTTCAGATTCATTCCTGTTTCTCAGTATGGATAATTACTTGTTCCTCTTCATCAGTAGATAATAACCCATTGTATGAAAATATTCAGTCTATGAACTTTGATATATGTATGCATCTATTAAAAGACCTTGTAGATTAGGATAGGAAATGTATTCATCCTTGTCCCTGTCACCCACAGGCAACAGTGACTCTCTCCAAGTGCCACTCACATGCATGGAGGTGTGAGGACTGTGTTTTTCCTTGCTTAGCTACTTTTGGTGAACGTGTGCTTATGAAATTGGCCTGTGTGCTGTGTGTCCATTGATTTCTTCATTTCCTTCCGACACTAGCCCCAGTTCTAGGATCTGTGCATACCTGGACTCTTTCATTTTCTTGTACTTGCATGAAGAATGGCATTTAATCTTCTTACATTTCCACCTGCAGACACATTTATTATAAGAAGGTGCAAGCATCGAACAGCTTCATTATGCTTCCAGTATAGTCAGCTTAAGAATTTACATGCTGAAGTGCATAGTCATAATAAATTGCTTTCCTTTACTACTTCTTTAGATCCTGTTGGAAGAACATATTGAGATTTACAAATTATATGTAAAGGCTGGTTATTTTATCTCTGACTTTCCTGTCAGGAGAAAAAGAGGACATTATTAAATACCTGTTGCCGTGAGTCCAATGGGATTTATGTTCTTTCCTTAGGTCAGATTTTAAAGTATTCTCTTCTTAGCTCATCATCTTTGCTGCACACAGCACCTAATGGCAGTTACACAAAAATATGAAGAATTCATCATTTGTTTCATAATTACAAATGTGTTTTAGTAAGTATATAATTAATTATTCTAAATGACATTTTCCCCAGAGATGACATTTCTGGCCAGTTGGCCAAAATTTTGGTGAGTGAGTAGAAAGTTGAAGTTTGAGGCTAGGCATCTTGAATTATGTAAAAAATTCTAATATTGATTTATAGAGGACATTATTCTTGTTGACTATGATCATCTTTATCTCTTTGGTATCTCATTGGCATTAGTATTAAATAAGCAAACTAGTCCATTTTTCTCAGTGTGAACACTTTTTCAAAATATGAGTCAAGAAGTTCTTTGCAACATAGCTAGCAAGATAAATAGAAAGCCCATAGAATGGGAGAAGATCTTTAGTAGCTAGGCATCAGACAAGGGCTTCACATCTCAAATATACTGAGAGCTCAAAAAATTAACCCTCCCCCCAAAAATAAGTCCTCAGAAAAATAAAACTCAATTAATAAATGGGCTAAAGACTTAAGAGACTTCTCCAAAGAAGTACAATAGCCAAAAGACATATGCACAGATGTCTACCATCTCTAGCCATAATAAAATGCTAATGTTGTTTTCAACATTGAGGTTCCACCTCACCCCAATTAGAATGGCCATTATCAAGGAAGCTAACAATAACTAATGCCAGTAGTGATGTGGCCAAAAGGGAACTCTACTACACTGTTGGTGGGAATGTAAACTTGTCCAACCACGCAGAAAGCAGTGTGGAAGTTTCTCAAAAAAAAACCTAAATAAACATAGTTACCCCCTGACCAGCAATTCCACTCCTGAGTATTTATCCAATAGACCACTAACAAGATTGCACTAAAGCTCCCAGAACAACCATGTTCATTGCAGCATTTACCATAGCCAAGATATGGAATCAATCCAGATGACCCTCACTGAACAAATGGATCAAGAAAATGTGGTATAAAACCTATGTATATAAGGTCATATAGGATGAGACTAAAAGCATTGAACTCTAGGATATGGAAATGAGTTATATGTTGTGTGATTGTTGTTCTTAATGTACTACGGTATTTCTCTTCTCTTTTTTGCCCTTATGGTTAATCTCATGTAGTTACTGCATCTTACTTTGTTACCTGGTATATTGTATATATGTTTGTTTGTTCATTTGGAATATAGAAGGAAATGGGCGAAAACAAGATGATTGGGAGGGAAACAGGGATAAAAACATGAGAAGGGGTATATCAGTGTTCCAGAAGAAATGCACCTACTACCTGATGAATGTAACTGTAACCCTTCTTTAAATTATCCGGATAATAAAAAAGAAAAAAAGGAAATGTGGCATATATACACCATAGAATTCTGTGCTTTTACCAAAAAGTATGATATTGTCGCATTTGTAAGGAAATAGAAAGACTTATATAAAACTGTATTAACCGAAGTAAGCCAAACCCAAAGAAAGAAACAAGGTTGCATGTTTTCCCTCATTTGTAATAATTAGAATGTGTATATAAATCTATAAGTAAACACACTGGATGGTACAAGGCAAAAAAATTACACTTGGACATGATAAATTATACAGGACTCTAGACATTCACAGTGTGAGATCAAAGGAGCTTATTCTTGGGAGAGGATCACAAAGATTCTATTAATAGGTATGGGTACATGGTCATATAAAGCGATTTTTATCAAAATGAACTCCAAGAACTGGAAACAAGAGGTTTCATGTTACTTCTTGATTTTTTTCTCCTTTGCTGATGTTTGTCTTGTATGTAAGTAAGTTTATCTGCTTGGGGGAGGGAAAAAAGAAGCACAGAAATGGTGGGGCAAAAGGTGAACTAATACAGCAGTGATACTCATTAGACACTATGTTGAAAATGAACTAGACAACATGTGGGGGAGAGGGGTTAGAGGGGAGAAAGGGAGAAAACAAGGAAAGAAGTGATACTGTTCAAAAAGGAAAAGGTACTTATTGCCTAACTTATATAACCCCTCTATATATCACCTTTATAATAACAATGCTTTAAGTTCTTTACTTTCAAGATATGATCCAAATGCTATCAATTACAAAGTGTGTTGTCTTGTTTTTTACTTTGGGAAATAATAGCAGCTAGAAATAAGATCTCTAAAATTAGACTTTTTTGATTTTTGTTTTGTTTTTTATTGTAATAGTTTTGTGCATGCATGTACATCTTGTATCAAGGAGTATTTCCCAGCCCTTGTAATTTTTTTGTGAGTAGGTCTGACAATGTAGTCCAAGGTGGCCTCAAACTCACCATCCTCTTGATTGGACTACTTTGAATCTAATGGGGATTTATCATGACTCATTTACAATGACTTGTTTCTCAGTCTGTCTCAGTTGCCTTATCTATAATATGGAGTGATCATGCCAATCTAACACTATTAATCGTACCTACTTATTAGTGCTGCTGTAATTACTACTGACAGTGTGAGATACTTAGTGTTATAAGCTTCTAGTATGTAGTTAATAGAGTAGCTTTTGGTTATTACTGGCCATTATGGATTTGGAAACAGTGAATATCAAATTTTATTATTAGCTCATAGGACATTGGGAATACTCATAAATGACATGGTTAGAAATTGCTTCCTTAGATGTAAATTTTTAGTAGAACATGGAGCATCCCTGTCTGGGCACTTGTCGCAGGGCCTCCTTCTATAGCTGGTCGGATGTCTGGAATGGCCTGGTGAGAGGTACCGGCTCAACTCTCGTAGGCAAGAAAAGTCTTTCTGACTTATTCTCTGCAGTCCCCTGGACTGGGCTTTACAGCTTCCTTCTTCTGATGAGACTGTGGCTTGATTCTAGTTATGGCTGAGCCTAGGGCACTGTTTTCTATCACTGGTCAGAAGTTGGATTTACCAGGCCCTGCTTATGTTCTTGTGTGGTTGCAGATGGGGTGGTAAGGCTCTCTACCCAGTCAGCCACTTGTTCTCAGTATTTCTTGCTCATGGAATCTGCGCCAGCTGGGTGCCTTTTGGGGCCTTGACTGTGCTCCTTCAAGTGTTTCTGGTGAACAAACAGGTCAGATCATAGCCCTGTTTGTCTAGACTAGGCTCTTTCCCTGTGTGGGGAATCAACTGGCAACAGCCAAGCTAGGTTGTCTTCAGCTTGGACAACTGTACTCCTTTCCATACAGCCTCAGATCCTTCAGTGGACAGCTGAGCTTGTCTGTAAAGCCACAGGGGTTCTTGTCTGGTGTCACTCCACTGTATTACATGAGTCAGAAAAGTCAAAAGCTCAGATCAGAGCTGGGGACTGACACACCAATGCACACTTCTTGTGTAACACACTAAACTCCTACAAGGAACAAAGAATGAAGGCTTTTAGTAGCCCATCACCACACTCCTCTTGTCACTCACATGTATGAAGAGTTAATCTCTTAGGGTTCTGACGACCTCAGACATATCCAAGGGTAATGAAGAGACTGACATCAGTGGCACATCTCTCTGCTTCTGAGTATAAATTTGGTTTTTCTGTAAGCCATTCCTCATGAGAATAGCAATATGCTTTATCAGAATTTGATCAGAAATTGATTTCTTTGCCAGATTATTTCTTGACATTTGTCATCCTTTTCCAAATTTCACAAAAGTAGTTTGTGCAATACGTTTCTTTTCATTTTTTTTATTATGGTTAAATACATATAGCATACACTTTAGTATCATAGAGTTTTTGAGTGGACAGTTCTTTCCCACCAACTGCCTTCATTTGTAGCTGCCACTTTAAATCCATCTCCAGGGATCTCTTCATCTTGCAGAATTGAAACAATATGGCTATTAAACAGTAACACCCCATACCTGTCTTTCCCATGTCATTGGCTACCGCTTCCTACTTTCCGTATCTGTGATGGTAACTACTCTGAGGGCCTCAACTAGTGGGTGCTATTTTCCTTTCTGTGAATGTCGTCTCCCACGTAGCAGCGTCTTTCCAGGTGTGCCCATACTGTAGCATGTGTTGAAATTGTCTTCCTTCTTAAAGTGGACTGCCAAAGAAGGTCTTGCTTCTCCATTTTGTTACGTACTTTCTCTAGGTGATAGAGCTTTTCACTGTTTGATACAGCTTTTTTGCCTCATTTTCCACATTACTGTCTTTTGTCTTTAATTGATAGTTCTGCAGCAAAATGTTTTAATTTTCCTCATTGCTTTTTATATATTCTGTTGTTTTGTTTATAGATACTCTGGAATTACTTTATATCCCAAAGTTTTACATTCTAATATGAATTCATACGAGTGGAACTTCAATACCACGTAAAAACTTGGATTCTTTGTGTTTCTGTCCACACTCTCACAAAAATCACATCTTTATACATTGTTGGTCTAAAACTTTGAAATAATGCTATAGCATCTTAGTGGTACAGAAAATCCAAGGTGTATTTATAAACCAAAGTTACAACAGTACTAGCTTTGAGGTTAATAATTGTCTTACAAAGAATGTATTAATCATTTTGCCCACATATTTATCTCTTCTGAGATCTTTATTTGTTCATATCTCTTTAAGATACTATCTGCTTGAACATTCATTTTAACTGAAAGAATTCCCTTTACAGTTTCCAGTAAAACTGGCTTAACCCATAACAAACTTGCTCAGCTGCTGCTTTTTATTTTTTCATTTTGGAAATATCCTCATTGTTCCCTCATTTTTTTTTTGCCAGTCCTGGGGTTTGAACTCTGGGCCTGAGCACTGTCTCTGAGCTTCTTTTGCTCAAGGCTAGCAATTCTACCGCTTGAGCCACAGTGCCACTTCTGCCTTCTTCTGTGATTAAGTAAGAGGTAAGAGTCTCGTGGACTTCCCTGCACAGTGACTTCAAACTACAATCCTCATATCTCAGCTTCCTGAGTAGCTCTGGTTACAGGCGTGGGTCACTGGCATCCAGCTCCCCGCTTAATTTTGAAATAATTTTTCCAGACAGAAGATTCTTGGTAGCAGTGTTGGTTGTTTTGTTTTGTTTTTGGTTCTGTTTGATATATTTGCTTGTTTGTTTTTGTATTTTGAAACATCAGCCCTTGCCATCTAGCACTCACATTTTTTCTTTTTATCATATATTTTTATTGTAATTAATAGAAGGGTTACATTACATTCGCCAGATGGAAGGTGCATTACTTCACATACATTGATATCCTTTCTCATGTCCTGTTCCCCATTTCCCTCCCCCCACCCCTCATCTTGTTTTCCCCCCTTCCCTATCCAATTTCAAATAACCAAATACAAATATATCCAATATATCAGGTAACAAAGTGAGATACTGTAACAATATGAGATAACCAAGGGAAAGCAAAAGAGATGAGAGATAAAATATTAAGGACAATAGTCATTCATTATATGGCTTTTGTTTCTATATCCTAGAGGTCCTTTCATTTAGCATCATACTATATGGCCTTATGAATCTAGGTTTTGCTCTATTGCAAATCTCTGCTAGGAGAGCCCAAGGTTTCTACTGATTATGGCAAATGAGGGAAACCATTGAGCCTATGTTCCTTTGAGTCTGGCTTACTTCACTTAATATGACTTTTTCTAAGTCTTTCCATTTCCTAACAAATGGGGCAATGTCATTCTTTCTGACAGCAGCATAGAGTTCCATTGTGTACAAATACCACATCTCGTTGATCCATTCATCAACTGAGGGACAGCTGGGTTGGTTCCATATCTTTGCTATGGTAAATAGTGCTGCAATGAACATCGTTGTGCTAGTGGATTTAGTATGTCCTTGTTTCTGGATGATTGGGTAAATGCCAAGTAGTGGAATTGCTGGGTCATAGGGGAGCTCTGTGTTTAGTCTTTTGAGAAACTTGCCATACTGTTTTCCATAGTGGTTGAATGAGTTTACACTCCCACAAACAGTGTAGTAGTGGTCCCTCCTGGCCACATCCCCTCCAGCATCTGTTGTTATTAGATTTCTTGATCCTGGCCATTCTAATTGCAGTGAGGTGAAATCTTAGAGTTGTTTTGATTTGCATTTTTTATGACCAGAGATGTTGAGCATTTCTTCATGTATCTATAGTCCATTTTTGTTTCTTCTTCAGAGAAGACTCTAAGTCTTTGGCCCATCTTTTAATGTGATGGTTCTTTCCTTGGAGATTAGTTTTGGAGTGATTCGATTTTTTGAGCTGTTGATATATTTTAGATATGAGGCCTTTGTCTGTTGTATGGTTAGTGAAGTTCTTCTCCCATTCTGTAGACTTCCTAATTAATTTACTAGCTATGTCCTTTGCCATACAGAAGCTCTGCAATTTAATGCAGTCCCACTTATCCAGCCTTTCTCTGATTTGTTGTGATTCTTGGTCCTTATTAAGAAAGTTTTGACCTGTGCCAAGAAGGCCTAGTGTGTCTCCTATTCCTTCTTGTAAAGTTTTCAGTGTGTCAGCTTTTACCTCGAGGTCTTTGATCCATTTGGAGTTAATTCTAGTGCGGGGTGACAAAGAAGGATCCAACTTTAGTTTTTTGCAGGTGCTTAACTCAGCACTACTTGTTGAAGAGGCTGTCTTTCTTCCGTTCTACTTTTTTGGCTCCCTTGTCAAAAATTAGGTGGCCATAAGTCTGTGGTTTAGTATCTGGGTTCTCAGTTCTATTCCATTGGTCTTCAGTCCTGTTCTTGTGCCAGTACCAGGCTGTTTTGATTATTATACCTCTGTAATAGAGTCTAAAGTTTGGTATTGAAATTTCTCCTGCGCTAATCTTTCTGCTAAGAAGTGTATTTGCTATACGGGGTCTTTTATTATTCCATATGAAATTTTGGATTGCCTCTTCTATTTCTTTAAAGAATGACATTGGGATATTGATGGGTGTTGCGTTGAATTTGTAGATAGCCCTTGGCAAGATTGTCATTTTCACAATGTTGATTATTCCAATCCAGGAGCATGGGAGGTTTTTCCATTTTCTCAGTTCTGCTTTAATTTCCTTTTTCAGGGTTTTAAAGTTTTCATCAAAAAGGTCCTTTACATTCTTAAGTTAATTCCTAGGTACTTTATTTTCTTTGAGGCTATTGCAAAAGGAGTTGCTTTCCTGATTGTTGCCTCGTTCCTCTCACTGTTGGCATAGAGGAAGGCAGTTGATTTTTGAGGGTTAATTTTATACCCTGCTACCTTTCCAATGTTTTGAATCAGCTCAAGGAGCTTGGGAGTGGGATCTATAGGGTTCTTTAAATACAGAATCATGTCATCTGCAAAGAGGGAGAGTTTCACTTCCTCGTTCCCTATTTGAATCCCGTTTATGCTTGCTTCTTGGAAGAAATAAGAATGGCCTATAGACACATGAAGAAATGCTCAACATCTCTGGTCATAAAAAATGCAAATCAAAACAACTCTAAGATTCCACCTCACTCCAGTTAGAATGGCCAGGATCAAGAAATCTAATAACAACAGATGCTGGAGGGGATGTGGCCAGGAGAGATCACTACTACACTGCTGGTGGGAGTGCAAACTCATTCAACCACTATGGAAAACAGTATGGCAAGTTTCTCAAAAGACTAAACACAGAGCTCCCCTATGACCCAGCAATTCTACTACTTGGCATTTACCCAACCGTCCACAAAGAAGGGCACACTAAATCCACTAGCACAACAATGTTCATTGCAGCACTATTTACCATAGCAAAGATATGGAACCAACCCAGCTGTCCCTCAGTTGATGAGTGGATCAATAAGATGTGGTATTTGTACACAATGGAACTCTATGCTGCTGTCAGAAAGAACAACATCACCCCATTTGTTAGGAAATGGAAAGACTTAGAAAAAGTCATATTAAGTGAAGTAAGCCAGACTCAAAGGAACATAGGCTCAATGGTTTCCCTCATTTGCCATAATCAGTAGAAACCTTGGGCTCTCCTAGCAGAGATTTGCAATAGAGCAAAACCTAGATTCATAAGGCCATATAGTATGATGTTAAATGAAAGGACCTCTAGGATATAGAAACAAAAGCCATATGATGAGTGATTGTTGTCCTTAATGTACCATGTTATCTCTCATCTCTTTTGCTTTCCCTTGGTTATCTCATATTGGCACAGTATTTCACTTTGTTATCTGATATACTGGATATATGCGTATTTGGTTATTTGAAATTGGATAGGAAAGGGGGGAAAACAAGATGAGGGTGGGGGTGGGGGGAGGGAAATGGGGACGAAGACATGAGAAAGGGTATCCATGTATGTGAAGTAATGCACCTTCCATCTGGCGAATGTAATGTAACCCTTCTGTTAATTACAATAAAAATTATATGAAAAAAGTGACTGGAATATTGATGTAGCCCTCACATTTTTGATGGAAAATTTGTTGCAACTTTATTGAGGATCCCTTATGTATGATGTGTTATATTTCTGTCTTTTTGCTTTGAGCAATGTCTCTGCCTTTAGCTTTGAACATTTCGGTTGCAATGTGTCTCAATGTGAGGTGTGGTAAAAGCTGGTAGATGCCTACCACCAGCTGTGTGGGGGTCCTGTCGGTGCCCTTCCAGCCTGCACAGGAGACCATTGTCTTTGCCTCTGGCAACCAGTTGGCTTGGAATTATCTGGGTCATTTGTTGTGGATGTGCTAGCTTTCTGCAAATACAGGTCATGTTAGACATTTAGAAAGAGTTCCTGGTATTTATTTTCATTATCTCCAGGTAATCTTTCTTCTACTTTGGCCCCTCTTGATTTCTGTTAGATTGAACTATACACAGTTGCCACTTCTTAGTTCCAGAGCAATTGATTACCAGCAGTAGCACGTTGTCCAGCCTCACATTGGATTTGCAGGACTTTCCTCTCCAGCTTTACCAAGTAGTCTTTCTCTTTTCTGAAAAGACTAGGCTGGTTCTTATCTTGGCATTTTCCTTCCTGACTCACCCATATTTGTCCTGGTAATTATGTTGCATTTTTTTTCTTAATGTGATTATGCCTTTAACATTTTTTATTCTTTCTTACTTCTCTTTTTTGCCAGTTCTGGGGCTTGAACTCAAGGCTTGAGCACTGTCCTTGGGCTTTCTCAAGGCTAGTGGTCTGCTACTTGAGTCACAGTACCACTTCCAGCTTTTTTCTATGTATGTGGTACCAAGGAATTGAACACAGGTCTTCATGCATGCTAGGCAAGCACTCTACCATTACACCAAACTCTTGGCCCCTCTGTATTACTTCTTTAAAGAAATAATTATCTGGACACTGGTGGATTATGTTTGTAATCCCAGCTCCTTAGGAGACTGAGATCTGAGGATCACAGTTTGAAGTCAGGCCAGGAAAAGAAAAGAAAGAATTATTGAATTGGACTCTTCTCCTCCTGCCATTTAACTGTCTGGAGCAGTAATTGTTCTGATTAACTAAGCAAGTGGGTTTGTAACAAGACCCTATTTCAGGTCACCTCCAATTCACATGAAATATCTCCTACTTATGTGGTCCATGGCATGTTTTTTTTCCTACTGAGCTTTGAACTCAAGTCTTGCACTTGCTTAGCTTAGTCACTCAACTGACTCTTTACTACTTGAACAACACCTCCAGCTCTGGGTTTTGCTGGTTATTTTGGACTTTGTCAGACCTTTCTACTTTGTCTAGATTTGAACTGCAGTTCTCCATATCTCAGCCTCTTGTGTATCTAGGATTATAGTAATGAGCTACCAGTACTCAGTTCCATGATATTCCTCATTTGTCACCTGCCACACATCAGGCTGAATGCCAGATACTTGGGTTATGAACTCCATACAGTGTGTGTTTAGTGGATTTTGTTGAATAAATATATGAGTAAGAATACATTGATTTGGAGAACTGTCTTCAGAAGAGAGAAACTTGGTAACAGATCCTTTCAGTCAGAGGATGTCAATAGAAATGTGAACATGGAGGGCTGAGAGTTTGGTCTAGTGGTAGATTACTTTCCTAGCATGTACCATTCCTCAGTACCACATACATTGAAAAAAGCTATAGGTGGTGCTGTGGCTCAAGGGGCAGGACTCTAGCCTTGAGAAAGCCCAAGGACAGTGCTCAGGCCCCGAGTCACACAGGAAAAGATTTGAAACTTCTATTACTATCACCTGAACAAAGCCCAGATTTCTCAGTCTCACAGGACATTTCTAGTTCCAGCTAAAACACTGATGAGGTCCCATGTTTGTGTACCATGTATCTAGTGTTCGCTTCCCTGCTCTCTCTCACAGGTTTGTTGTGAGATTTAAATGGAATTAGTATGTGAATGTACATGAAACACCATGCAAAAGACACACATGTTAAGCCTGTGTGATGACATTACTTTGGGTAATTTCTTGCTATCCACTGGAGATGACCTGAAAAACAACTCCCAGAGGGAGAAGGAAAGAGGATACTCTGCTGTTTTGCTTTTTCTTTTTCTTTTTTCTTTTTCCTGATGCAAATAAAACAGATACCTAAGTTATGTGCCAATAAAACTGTTTCCTGGGCAAGGGCCAATCCAGAAAGGACACTTTAAAGAGATTGGCCTTGGTTTTGTTACAGCCACCTAAGAGGTCATGCAGTAGTCTTGAAAAGACAGACCATCATGTCATAAAATGTCTCTGTGGCAACTGGGGCACCCGTATGTCTAGGAGCTGCAGAGCTCACCTCGGAGAACTCTGATGCAGGGAGAGGGTCTATTCCCCTCACCACCATCATTTGTTGTCCAGCCACCTGCTTCCCAATTATCAGTCCCATAATACTTTCCTCTTCTGTTTCATAATGCACACTTCCTACTTTTTCTCTGTCCCTGTGACACTTCCAGGAAATGAGATAAAGTTGTCATTCACTGAGTATCTACACACTTCATATGGTAAAAGTGCTTGAGACATGAAACAAAATTTTCACTGCAGAACTGAAGAAAACAATAATATGGACTTCAAGCAACTTTTGTTGCTTTGAAATTTGCACTTGGTGATAGATTTATGATAATTTTCCAAATATGCTGCTTAATAGGCATTCCTAAGCATTTCTACAAATAGATTTGTGTTTGAATAAGACTTTATGGCTGTCAAAGTGTTTATTCGTATAATCTTTTGGATCCTTGACCTTGGAGGTTATCAAGACAGGAAATCTAGGGAGGCATTTCATGCTGGAAATTAGCCAACCCCAGGTGATCTGGAATCAGGAGCAAGGCTCTGGCCTTGACTTGCACTGCCAGTGTGCCTCCTGTTGAACCAAACTTTAGACATCATTCCGAAAGAGAATCCAAGCCCTCTCAGTTAACCGTGGCCTTTTCATAACTGCTAGAATAATATTTGGCCTCCAGCCTGGCATAAGTATGCAAAGATTTTTGACTACCAGGTTATGACTTCCTATTTCACACCACAATGTACTTAAATATTATTGTGCAAGAGTTACTGTAAGCTGAGAAGCTGTACAGAAAATCGAGAGCGTTGTTTTTATGGTAGTCCTGAAAATAATGTAGCAGTTATGAAAGTCGTATGGGCTTTTTTCCCCTCCCCTCATTCTAAGCGGGAAAGCACTGGTGTTCTGCTGAGAAAGGATGTGTAGACAGTGATGGACATTGTCGCTTGGAAGCTGACATTTCCTGGCATGGTTTTATTTTACATAAGCAGCTTCAAGTCTTCTTTGATTATTCTCTTGTCTTTCTTTCAGGCAAATTAAATGTTTCCGGCTCACAGAAATCAAATGAAGTCTCCCATTTTCCTTGCCATTGTGACCACTGCCTTGCCAACCCTAGCAGTGCAGCAAAGTTGTGTTTTCCCTATGAAGAAAGAAGGTTAATCTGAAGCTAGAATCTTATTACCCACATTAGTTCATGTTTTAAGTGGCATTTTCCTCAGGAAAATATGTCAGTGTGAGAAATGAAGGTGATATTGTATTTTAGGAAAAAAAATGCCCTTATGGCTTCCATTTTAAAAAGTAATGCTTTTGTTAAGTGCTTTGGCTTTGAACAGAAACCTCCTTGAGAAATTGTATTTCCAATTGTGTGGTTCTTTAACTGCCTGGGTTAAAGGTCGAGCTTTATCTTTTTGTACCTGAAAAATACCCCAGATAGTGTTTTTGTTTTATCTATCGATTCTTCACATCTGAGCAGACAGCTCAAGCGCCTGCTTCTGTGTATACATGGACCATGTGACAGCGATTCATCTTTCATTTTAGTCAAGGGCTTCACATGTGTTTCCAGGAGGTTGAAGTACATTTAGACCAAATAGAAATGTACCACAATCCCTAAACTAAAATATATTTAATCATAGCAGAATAGACTTGGCGAGGGTGGCTGACTTTAAACATAAGCTTAAACCAAATGATGAGTTTGTAATTATTTAATGTAAACTGAATAAGGTTGAAGGGCCCTGTGGGGTCGATTATTTCCTAGTGCTTCAATGATTACACATTACAGACTGCCTTTCCAGTCAAACCTTATTCAGGTGGGAGGTTGGCTGGCAGCGTTATTGAGTACCTAAATGGTTTCTGACTAAAGAATCAGTTAGTTTGGTGGGTTTAACATCCCTGACACTTAATAGGATTTGGGATTCCATTGTAGCAGCAGCTTTTATTGCATGACACTTTAATTGAATGCCTTAGAGTAAAATGAAATTAACAAAGACAGTATTAAATTATGAATGTTCCTTTTTTATCATTTGGCTAGGAATTCTGCAGAGTTTCTTCTCTAATTATATTATTTTAAATTGATTGATATGAAAAAATAAACATATTGTCTTTAGGACAGGGTATAGCAGCTGGTCCAAGAAATCCCAAATAAAATGGGGCTGGAGTCAGAGTTGACTAACTTGCACCCCCACCCCCTCGCCCCAAAGCTCCAAGAGGCAATTCCATTAGTGCTAAAGGAGTTTAAAAACAGCTAGTAATAAATCCCCATTCCTGAGTGAGTGAGGGTCAGGCAGCTACCGGAATCACAAATGATGTGAAAAGACAGATGGAGACACTGATCAGGAGTTGGTTTTTGTTTGTGAGGTCATGCTCTTAGTGTGGCTAAACAACAGTGATTTGCACGTTTTAGTCAGACAGGGCTGACGGTGCTGCTCAGTGGAAGGGCCCTTGCCTCGCCTGCGCACAGCCCTGGGTTCCTTCCCCCCCACACTGCAACAGTAATGACTACAGAGAATCCAGGGCAAAGTTAATCAAACCCAACCTGATGCTATTTAAACATCTGCAAGTGAAAAGCCAGTTTTTATACTTAGGCATTCATAATCTTGATATCGTTTCTCTTTTGCTCTAGAGCTATTAAAAATAAAAGCAATCTGTGACTGAATCAAAATCTTGACAATAAAGTCATATAATTAGGAAGCTAAGGCCAATCTATATAGAAAGCACTAAGAATTATTTTCTTTATACACTGTTGATGTAAAGGCTTTGTGAGTAATTGTCTTCCTGGAGGGAAATGGAGAAGATGAAACATACTTGGGAAACTACCCAGCATGTGCAGGCATTTAATTTGAAAACTGTAATTGCCCATGGTGACAGTCCCCTGCAAGCTCGGAGTGTGAAGGGTACAGAAGGAGGAGGCAGTCTCTTAAAGGTACCCTAAGCAAGGCTGATGTGCTGTCCAGCGTCACTCCACAGGACACCCTGGTAATCACCTTACAAAACAGTGACATCAACAGCCCTTGAGCAAAGACCGTGGTTATTTCACTTCAATACAATCTTTGTGCATCACTTAACTTTTATTGTGGAGTGACAGATAATAAGCCATGTCCACGTGCACTCTCCCCATGTGAGCAGAGAGAAGGCCATCAGTTCTCCATGGACATTACCCCTCTGTTCTTCTCTTTCTTCTAGTGCTTGCTTCTCTATTCATTTCTCTCCTATTCTCTTCCTTCCTCCTCCCCTCTTGATAAATAGCATTTACATGCTGGACAAAGGCTTGTCTGGCCTTCTTTTGCACACTCAGTAATCAGTGTTTTTCACTTCTTTTCACTAGAGTTTTCTAGTAAATGCTGACTCTAGAATAGAGTCCTAAGGAGCATTGTCATATAGAAAAGTTTTGACCTTGTGACCTTATACACTGGCCTTGAGATCGCCATCTACCAGTAGATCACTTAAGGAGAGACCCCATAGATGAAGCCATCCAAATCTCTCTGAGTAAAAGAGAGCAAGGATCACCACGAGTACATATTTCCATGTCTCAGGAGATGGGCTGCTAACAACAAACGTTCCCATACATAAATTCATCCTCTGGTCTTTCTTTCCCTGAAGTGGGTGTGTCTGTCAGGGCTGGAGGAGAGAAGAGGGCTCAGCTGTTCCTGGGTGCTTCCCGGTTTACCTTTCTTTTTTTTACAAGAGCATATGAGCAAGCCTCTTTATAACTAGCTCCTCCTGCTCCTTGCACACTGATCCATGGCACAGTGATGTTACTGGAACTCAGAGTCAGTTCCAAGCCATCAAACTTTGATTTGTTGTGCTGATAGTGGGGCTTGAACTCAGGATCTTGTACCCTTGCTTACATTTTTTTACTGTTTGTTTTTGTTTTTATTCAAGGCTGACACTCTACTGTGGGCTATAGCTCCACTTCCAGCTTTTTGGTGGTCTCATGGACTTTCCTGCCTTGGCTGGCTTTGAACTGCAATCCTAAAATTGCAGTCAGCCTGAGTAACTAGGTTTACAGATGTGAGCCACAGACACCAAGCTCTTCTTATTTCTAACACAGCAAATGAAGTAGCAGCATGTCCTTCCCTTGTGCTCCGAGAGTAAGTGGAAAGGCGTCTCTTCCCTCCCACAGTGGCAGTGGTTAACATAAACATTGTTTTGGTTTTGCAAGTTGAAAATAACAATGTGACTTTTCTTGACAATGTATTCATTATCATTAGATTCTTTCATGCCAGGAAAGATTCTGTATTGAAATCAGTAAAATAAAAAGTCCCATGAGAAAAACTTTCTCACAGTAGAGAGTTGTCCTAAATCTGTTCTTTCTCCTACTCAACCTTAATTTTCTGGCATTGTCTAAGTGATAATGATAATTGACACGATCCTGTTTTCCTAAACAAAAGCATCTAAATTCTGATTAACTTGGGAAAGTACAAATCAAACACTTGTTTTATTTGCAGAAAGGCAAAGGGGATAGAGTCCAGCAACAGGAAAAAACTGCTTTCTCTGGGCCTCACAAATGTGCTGGAGAGGAATCCAGGAAAGAAAAGACAAAAACCGGAGGAACACAAGTGCATGTCTAGAAAAATGCTAGTTTGTAAGCTGGTTTTTAGTCTCAGGAGCTCCAGGATCCTTTTATAAGTAGCGAGAGCCTCTCTTCTGGAGCACCAGCCTTTGTAGTAGAGCAGCAGGCCAAGCCAGCACAGCCCTTTCTTATCACACCCCAGCCATTCCACCACAGCTCAGTGAACGCCATTCACTCCAAAACTCAGCCCTGTGAAGTTGACCTACAGGGCAGCAGTGTGCCACACCCGCGCTCTGTGCTGTCCCTTAGATGCTTGGTGACTGTGAAGCACTACATAAAAGAACTCTTCAACATAAGAAGTCCTTTCACTAGAGCCTTCTGCCCCAGGCCTGCCTCAGTTCTTGTGGCCATCATTGTGGGCAGTCAGAGGAGAAGGCACTGGGAGGAGAGTTAGAGGCTGAGAAGCTATCGGAAGGTCAGATTGAGGCTTCACTGAGCTGGAGAGGAGCTCTCAGGAATGACAGAGACCGGCACACTGCTCTGGCTCAGCAGAGCACCCCTGCGCCCAGGTAAGAGGGTACCTAGAATCAGGTAGAGGGGACCCTTAGACTCTGCCTTTTGCCACCAACAGTAGGCACCCAGTACCTACTGAGAGAAAAATGACAACTCCAACACGTGAGCCAAGGGAAACCACACCCTCCGTCTTTCTGAATGGGGACCAGGGGGAAGAGGAGGGAGAAAAGGTCAGGCAGACCTCAGCGAGCCTGCCTAGTCTGTGACATCTATTGCCCACATGTTATGAAGTGCACTCAGCTCCTGTCAGCAAGCAGGAGCTTGCTGTGTGCTTTATCACATTTTCATGTAGTGTTCCACATCACCTGGCATTGTGCTAATGCCATCACTCGCACACTTCAAGTGGCTAGTATGCCTCTCAAATAGCTCCCCAAATGTGTCCCAAAAAGCATTGTGTGGCATGGTAGTTCAGTGCCATATGAGGTAAGGCATGAGGCTGTAGGTCACCTGCTAGGTAGGTCCTAGGATCAGGAGAAGCAGTTTACCTTTGCCGAAACTCACTCATTCCCTAACAAGCTCATTAATGACAGGTACAGGGCTGTGGCTGTCTAACTCTTTTCTGAGGTGCCAGAGCTTGACTATATTTTAAATATAATGTTTTGTTTCATGTGTGTAGGGGTAGAACTTGAAGAAGAAATTGACCCTAGGCAAGTTTAGTAACAGGAAATCCATTCTACATCTCTCCCTACCTTTACTACTTTACATATATGTAACTATGTGTTCCATGGCAATTCTCTTCAAAATTTGTTGTGGTACTGGCATTCTTTTTCTGGGATTATTTTAGAAATATTGCTGAGGTCATTTTCAAAGAGAAATGAAATACTGGATTGAAGCAATGTATCTATCCTCTGACTGACTGAGCGTGCAACATTAAACACACACTTTCATCTCCACTTTCTCTTGAAACCTCATGAAAACAACTGCAAGAGACTAAGGAAGTCTGAACTGCAAGGGCAAACAACTGGAGAGGCAGCGAAGCAGCAGGAGGTGAGGTGATCGACACACCTTAGCAGAATAGGAAGTGTTTGGATCACAGAACTTAAATACTGGATCCAAGCCAGAAAGCCATGAAATCTACCAGTCATCTTGTTCAGGTACCTAGGGAAAGCTCAGGAGCAGGACTGGGGAGGCCTGGTGAGGGAACAGGCCAACCACCACTGTCCCATTGCTATCTTCACCAGCCCCATTCCCTGAACCAAGCATTTACATTATGGAGAAGCTAAGCTAGAGAGAGATCGCATACCAGGTGGCAGAAGGCAGGTAAGGGCACAGGAGAGGAAGTCTGTGTTCTGAGTGGTAGGACCATGTCTGCATCAGAAGCCAGGCTTGTCTCAGAAGAAGCAGATAGATTAAGAGAAGATTTTGAGATATTCACGTTAGGAAAGTATAATCATTCTAGAAAGCTCAGCAGAGGAATCTAACATGTACTGGTTTCATAGGCAATAGAGGCTGAAAGAGCAGTGGGAGGTCATCTAGACTTCTGGAAGCAACTGCCTGGTGGTACTAGGCAATTTGGCAGAGCCAGGCACAGCCATCCAGAAAGATTGCGCCACCTGGCTGCTGATAGAGGCTGTCCACAGAGCTATTGCTCTGCCAGGTCGCAGGGCTACTATCCACAGTAGGCCATGAAGAAGAGTCCCTTCTCCCCTTCTCATTCCCACTCCTGGGTACGGCCTGCCCCTAACCCGTCCCGACAAGTACCCTGATGTCAAAGGAGTCTGTTAAACTTGTCTGCAGAGGAGGTTATGGTGAGCACATGACCCATATAGAGGCCAAAGTAATTCAAGAGTATGAAGGTGAATCTCTGTGTCTGGAGAGTGGACTGGGGTTAGGGGAAGGAGAACAGGGTAGTGTTTGGATTTGAGAGTGATGCTAAAACAGATGGACATTAGCTTGACATTAGTCAGAAAGGCTTTGGCTCTGTAGCCTCCTGCTTGAATCACAGCTCAGACACTCTTGTGCTGTTTGACCTTGAGCAAGTTATTTGGCCCCTCTTGTTACTCTGTTTCCTTACCTATAAAGTGGGTCTAATAACAGTGTTTAACTTGTAAGCCAATCTTTGTAAAGCCCCTAGAATAGTGTTGGCATACAGTAGAAACATAAGAATCCTTGCATGGTAGCTCATTCTTTTAAGGGCTAACATGGTTGGTGAAAGCTAAGTGGAGGTGAGCAAGAACATCATGTTCAATTGATACACCAGGGAGAATGTGGGCATCAAGTGGGAGACTCAGCCTAGAACTAACCCTGGGACTATTCTGAATAGTTTCGATATGGGGGATACAGCTTTCACGAGGACACTGAGAGAGGAGCTAGATCATATTGACCAGGTCATCATGGTCGTGAGGCAAGATGAGCTTCATAGCAGGTAGTTATTTGAAGAGGGATGTAACGCACGTATTGATTTCATAGGCAAAATTGTCTGGCTTGTCTCCCCCATGCCCACAGCTCACAGCAGCACAGTGTTCATGTTTCATCTCTGCTCTACGGAGGGATGGGGTTGCTAGCATGGGGCCTGCTGGGCCGTGATTAACAGCCTCTCTCTGAGGCTGAATGATCACACTGCTTACTTTCCAGTTGGGGCAGATACTGGGAGAAGACTAACACCAGGGGTCTCAGCTACAAAGCCTCCAACTCCCTGCTCTGGAAGGGAACTAGGCCTTACCCAGTTTGGGGCTCCGGGGGCTCAACTGAAATCTGTGTCTGTGACAGAGATGCAGCAGAGCTGCTGGAGCCTTGGTATTGCTTCGGACTCACAGGGACCTTAAACAAGACCTCTTGGAAGAGCCTGCCTTCAAACTATCCTAGATCTCAAACCATTGCTGGACCACACAGTTATGAGATCCTGACCCAGCACCTGCAAAGGAGCTTTTGTATAGCCATCCACAGACCTGGCTGTAGCAGCTACTCATCCCTGCCTGTCTTGAGTCCCTTTCTTCTCCAGCCACTTCTAGTAAAATTGGAGAGCTCGTTTTCTCCATGCCCTTGCCCAAATAGGCCTGTGATAGTTGATGAATTAATGAATTCCATCAATCTGACCTTTATACTGTACTCTTCTCCACTGTTCTATAGATGGGCCTTCAAATGCTAGGATAACTCTTCTCTACTTCCCATATACTCATATACACCACCCATCCAACCATGCATACATGCATATATCCATCCACCCATTAATTTCCACCTATCCATCCATCTACCTACCTATCGATTCATCCACCCATTCATCTACTGGTGCCTATCGTCCATCCACCCACCCACCTATCCATTTATCATTCCCCTAGTTACCTATCCACTCATCCTCCCACCCACCTACTGCCTGCCTCCCTTGGTCATCTGTACATCTCACTCTTGACCTTATTGACCTAACAGCAGACATGCTAGTGGCTCCTGCTTATTAGCTTATGCTTCACTGACACCTCTTCAAGGGTGCATTCTATCCTAGTGTATTAACATGGGAAGCTTAGTGGAGGGAGGTATTCAGTTGGGCTTTGGAGCCGTGGAATGTTAGCATTCATTTAAGAAGAGAAAGAATCATTTCATAACAGTACTGTGGAGAATACAGAAGAGGTCAGAGGACTGAACTAGAACAGTGCCAAAACTGCTACCATTAAGGTATGCAATGTGCCATGATGAAACATGCCCCAACAGTCCCTCCAAAAGTTATGTCTTCACCTAAGAGTTATATAATTTTAGTATCTGGATTTGTTTCTATAAAACACAACACATTTCTAAATTTAAAGCCACTTCCAGTATCCAAAGACTATATAAATAATTCATCTGTTTGGCTTTAAATCTTGTTGTATTCCTCTTTGAAAAGCCATAATGATTATTAATTGCATAATGAGTTGTACAGAGGTATTCCCCGTGGGTCAACAAGCTCTATATTTGGAGCTCTCTGTGCTGTAGAAAGAAAAGTCTGTCCAGCAGTTGACATGCCCACAACTGTATTTTGCAGCACACTGATAGTGCTTCTTGCTCCTGAGGGGCTTCCTTGTGCCTTGATGCTCTTCACATAGATTTTCAAGGAGACCCTTGAGCATCTGCCCTTTTCACCTTTTGCAGCCTTCTTGTATCCATCCTAAGCTATGGTCAGCCTCCAAACAGTTTGGGCAAGCTACAAACTTTTTTTAACCTTTCTCTCCTCAGCCACTTTCTGAGATGATGAAAGCTAGGTTTAAAGCATAGATGGGGTGTCAGCCTTCAGAATATTGTAGGATTTCTGATGGCCAGAAGCCAGATTTTCACACAACTTCAGTCACCCTTGAAAGCAACACTAGGTTTGCCTGAGCTTGTCTGCCACCCTCCTCCTGAGCCCTCTACTTCTGAAGGCCTCGTGTCCTAAGGGCACTACCCGCCCCCCCACCAGATCAGTAGTTGTCTGCCCCACTTTAAGAATGGGGTCCTCAGACTTAGCACGTGACCAAGCTGTTTCATTTTTAATGAACATTGTCTTTGTAAATTTTTTGTAATATGCTGCCCAAATTCATTTTATATTTTGTCACTATTTTTTACGGATCTGGAATAATGGTTTATAAAAATACTTAGGATGTGCAAAAAAAAATAGAATCACAATGTCAGGGTTACTACATGTCCTGCTTGTAGCTTTGAAATGTGTAACTCATGGCCTGGGTGGGTGAGACCCCTGCACCTCCCCAGTCCTCAGGGTACAGACACAGTCCTGAACTTGATATTTCACACTGTACCTTAGCTGCTCATTTGTTTTTGTTTTAATTTTTAGAATGGGTTTCAAAATGTAGACAGAAAAGGCCAGGCAATAGTTGTGGGTATATTGATGCCTGCCTATCAGGGGTCATTGGCCTCTCCTCTCCATTGCTCTGAAATCCTGTGCATGTGGGCACAAAGTGCTCCATAAGGTCTAGGCCACTAACACTGGCCTTTGAGAAAAGATCGATGGCTTGTTAGGCGAAGGAGTGATAACTGTTCTTGTCATTACTGTCACACTGTGAGGCACAAACTGTCCCAGGCCTCTGCAGGGAGCTGTGCAGGGGTGGACCTCCCGCTGCAGGCAGCAACCACTGAGGTCTTGGTTTCCTTCCTGTGATGAGTGACAGGGTCAAGGGAAGGCATGTGGAGGACTGAATCTCTGTCCTAAATCACACATGGATGGATGAGGTGTTGCTGGCAGGTCCCAACTCGGGCCTCGCTGATTATCTTTGGGGATCATCCCATCATCCCATAGAGTAGAGGGCAAAGACCAGGAATGTGTACAGATCTACTTCAGAATAGAGACCTAAGAGGACCCCTCCCTCCCTCTAAGAACCAAAGCACAGAGGACTGGCTGCACCATGGAATCTTCCTGTCCCCTCACCATCTGTTTTATCGCCACCATCTCTCCATTAGTCATCACAAACAGCTAAATCACATTAAATTGAAGAGTGACACTGGCGAGTTATAGCCCATTGGCATGTGATTGAGGACTGAGACCTCACTTAAAAAACGCCCTTCCCCAAGCATCTATCTGGAAAGTGGTTGTCGTGCTCCCTGGACTGGATAGTTACAGGGAGACGCCACAAGGATGGTGCATACCCATCTGTATTCTTCCTCAAGTCCAGTAGTAAAATCTATGAAATTGACGGATTATGCTGAGAATAATATCAGTGCGGACAATAAATCTCAACTTTAGCTCTCATAAAATGTGTTTCTGGGAAGGTCATGATTCATGAGCAGATGCACACATGAGCAGGAAGAAATAGAACTCATAACCTCTGCCTTTAAAATACCGGGTGCTCTGGGAGCTCCCCAAGCCATTCTGTGTTATGCACCAGTTTTCTCTTCCTTGCCCCTCAGGATTTGCTTATTCCAGCTGGGTGTGGTGTGTTAGTGAGGAAGGGGCAGGAAATGTTTGGGTGTGAGTAGTCTGTCTGACCTAGCAAGGTTGACATGTAGACTGGGTGCACATTCCATGTAGGGCCACAAGTATCAGAAGAAATGTGGCTGGAGATGGACAGGTGCCCTTGGCTGTAAGAAAGGTGACAGCATGAAGAGAGCTGGGCTACAGCTATGGAGTCTGTTCTCATTTGCTGGGTGTTCTCTTTTGCTGTCCAAAGAATTCACACTGAGGCACATCTCCAAATAGTCTGCCCAGCCTGGCGCTAGCTTCCTTCATCTCCAGCTCTGCCTCTCTCTCCATCTCTCTGTGTATCCTTCTGTCTCTCTGTCTCTCTCTCTCTCTCCCTCTAACTCCCTTCCTCCCTTCTCCTCTCTCCCCATTCTCCTCTCCAACCATCCCAATCCAGGAACCCTCCTGTCAGGTCCACTCTGACTTAATGTCCAGGTGTACCCTCTTCTTGTGCTGTGCGTGCCATGATTGTCCAAGAAATTTCCTGGCACCTGACTTACTTTGTGTACCTCTATGATTTTAATAGAAATAGTTTTCATTGCTGGACACTAGTGGCTCAAACCTGTAATCCTAGCTACTCAGGAGGCTGAGATCTGAGGATCAAGGTTCAAAGCCAGCCAGGCACTAAAGAACATGAGACTCTTATCTCCAGTTAACCACTAGAAAACTGGAAGTGGGACAGTTGCTAAGGGTAGGGTGGTACACTTGAGCTGAAGAGCTCAGGGACAGTGCCCATGCCCAGAGTTCAAGCCCCATGACTGACAAAAAATATAATAAAAAATAAATAAAATAAGTTGAAGTAGGGGCTGAAAGTTTGGCCTAGTGGTAAGACTGCTTACCTAGCATGTGTGAAGATCCAGATTCGATTCCTTGATACCATATACATAGAAAAAGCTGGAAGTGGTATTGTGGCTCAAGTGGTAGAGCTCTAGCCTTGAGAAAGCCCAAAGACAGCACTCAGGCCCTGAGTTCAAGCCCCAGACTGGCAAAAAGAAAAAAAAAAGTTGAAGTAATACGTGTTAGCTTTACTAATATCTCCCCATAGCATTTTACTTTGTTTCTACATTTAGAAAAGTTAATTTACATTTAATAATTGGAAATATATTTACCTGAATTTTGTGTTATGATTAATTCTTAAAATTTTATTTCATTAGCACAAATTCATGTTTCTGGTTAAAATAATCATGGTGTACAATATAAGTCTTTTTAAAAATTTGTCCTTTCCTTCAGATTTCCATTCTTTTTTCCTTTTTCCTTTCTTTCACTCTCTTTTTGATACTACTTGGTCTTGAACTCAAAGCCTTGTTAGGCAGGTGCTTTACCATTTGAGTCACATCCTCATACCTTTTCCTTTTCTTTTGATATATATTAATAACTTAATACATACATTTTCTCTTTGTTGTTGTTGTTTTTCTGAGACTGGGTATCTGTCTTGCCATGATTGGTCTCCAATTCCAAGCAAGCCTCCTGCCTTATCCTCCCCCCAAATTGGATCATATTCTACATGTATTTGTGTATTTTGCTTTTTAACAATATCTGTTTTTTGAAAATCACTTGCCCCCACCTCTATAGCTTTGATTCATGGTGTAATTTCCTATGCTATGGGATATTAATGTCTTTATTTCATAATTCCTTTGCCATTAATAGATTGAACTGAAAGTTTATGTCACCACATAATTTGAGATAAGGATCTAATCTTTTAATAGCTAGCTAATATTTCTTTGAGGTGTTTTGAATTGTGTATCCTTCTTTTGACTTAAAATTCCCATTTATTACGTATTACCCATTTTTTATCGGCCGTGGTTTCTGTGGAGTTCTCTATTCCATACAGATGTCTACTTTTTATTGCTGGTTTTGTTTAATATTATTTAAAAACTTTTTTAAACAGTACTAAGATCTGAAGTCAGGACTTCATGCTTGCTAGGCAGTTGCTCCAGGACTTGAGCCATGCCTACCCCATCCCTTATGCTTCAGTTATTTTCCAGGTAGGATCTCAAGTATTTGCCTGGGAGGGGATGGCCTGGGACTGTGATCCTCCTATCTATATCTCATGCATCACTGGGATTACATGAATGAACCCAGCTTGTTTGTTGAAGTGAAGTCTAGTTAACTTTTTTGTTCATGCTGGCCTTTATACATGGTCTTCCTGATCTCTGCCTAAGTAGCCAGGATTACTGACCCCAGCCATAGTACTCAACCCTAAATCTTTTTCATGCCAGTAAAAGTTTAGACTTCACAAAAACAATTGCAAATGAGTTCTGGTATTCCCATCACCCTTTCCTTCTTGTATTCTATAATGTTATCATCTTACATATCCATTGTGCATCAATCAAAACTAAGACATGTTGACTAGAGACTTTACTCCTTCTTTCCTATTTTTCTCCTGAAGCCCTTTTCCTTTTCCAGGATCTTGCTCTGTATTTTGTCACCATCTCTCCTTAGACTCCTGGGACAGTTTTGGTGTTTTTTTCCCCTTTCCTTGTTTCATGCTATTACCATCTTGACATTACTGCTAAGTTTGTGTGTTTGTGCTTGTCTCCTGCTTTTCTTGTGATAGGCTGGAGTCATGGATTTGGGGAAGGAATCCCACAGGGGAGAACCTTTCATTGGGCAGGGTGGCACCCCTACCACCTTGCCTGTTCCCTGTTCATACTCCAGCTTTGGAGGCCAATCATGTGGTCAGGCTCACAAGCTCAGGAGGGTGCTTGACTCCAGCTCTACCTACTAGTGAAGAGTTATCAACACATGACTGGACATACAATAAAACCCATGCAAAAATCATGCATGTAAGTTAGATAGGTACTTTGAGGTGATGCAGATTATCTGCCCAAAATATCCTTAGAATATCCTCTAAGGTTTTCCCACTCATTTCATCCTCAGTAGATTTTGCCCATAGCAGCAATTCTGTGGTTTTTCAGTGGTCATTTTCCACTTTCCTCATCCCCCTGTGATTATTAATTTAGAGGAAAAGCTTCCTTATGGAAGCTTTCCCTTCTGTTATTTATTATTGAATCATTATTTATAAATATATGGGCTTTGAGTCATTGATAGCTAATAGGATAAGTCCATTGTGCTTCTTTTTTCCTTTTTCCACAATTTTTGGAGCTTTTATACTTGGTTCAATATTTTTTACAAGCTCCACGGTATTTGTTTTCCATATTCAGAAAGTTCAACTGGGATGCACTTTAGACTTTGGTTAAATCTTGCAATGGAATCTGGAAAGAAATAATATCTTTATGATCCAATCATTCTCCCATCTTAGCGCAGCGTGTGGCAAGCCTTTCCGTTTTCCAATTATTCTCTTGAGACCCTTCTGGCTTCTCCATCCTAACAGCAAATGACTATGTTAGACACCATTTATTCCAAAATTGACATATGAAGACCTATAACTTCTCTCCATCCTTGTCTGGGCTTACAAGCACTTCAAAATGCTGCATTTGGAAATAATGTGTGTTTGCTATGTAGTTTTAAACTTACTGACTTTAAATTACTATAGCATAAATACTTAGTTCATAGTTGTTTTTTTTATTCTGATTTGTTCTACATTTTTCTTTCTTCCCCTTCTAGGTCAAGTTCTAGTTTCTGTTGTCTATAGGACAAAACAACATGCCTTTCCCAGACTTGGAGAGCTAGTTCCATTACTGCCTGGGTCTCATTACAACCTCAAGTGGTTATGGCTTGTTAACTAGATGTTAGCTAGGGTGTGCATTTGGCTCCCCTTGCCCAGCTCTTCTGCCAGCCAGCTTAGCATTCTACCTTATACTCTTTTGCCCTATATCCTAGCATGCTGTGTTTGAAACATTCTAGCCTTGTACATTGATTTTATAAGGGGATGTAGAAATTCTCTTTTCTTACTTTTTAAAAACTGTTCTATTAGTTCTTAGTCAACTTAGAATCTGAATGATCACACATACACACACACACACACACACACAGGTACACATATATGTATATATATTTGTTTCTATTATTCATTAATACATTTTCTTGCTGTGTTCTTGGCTCCATTAATGGTTATCTTTTATTTCATTGCTTAAGTGCATCACTTCCCCCCCCAGCATCACAAACCAAATGATTCATAAAGCACAACTATGCTCAGAATTTCACAGCTGAATTATACACCTTGTTCCTGCCTCAGAAGAGTCTTCTTTATTTGCAGCTCTCATATGGACCTGTTAGCCCAAGTTGTTCTTGCCCTAACAGACTTATGTCACAGCTCATGACTTGTGTTGACTTGTTTCCTCTGTTTCTTTTCATACTAATCCCTCCACCCCACTCACCCTAACAGAACTATCCAAAATTCAAGACATTCACACATAAAGCTTTTCACAAAGCCCTTTTATTTTCATACTACAGGCTAAAACATAGCTGACACCCATTGAGTGAAGGAGATGCAAATGATATAATAAGAAACATTACTGGTTTATGAGATACTATTGTCTAACTATCTCATATATTAAATAGCTGGAAGTAGTATTTTATCAACATAACATGCTCATTTTTGCCATCTGTAGTAGCTTTAATGAGAACTTTTGTAATGTATCTCTACTGTTCTTTGGAATATGGCACATATAAATTCTTCTCTTTCAATGCCACTATAAGGCTATAATTTAAACCATCAACTCCTGTTCCATGACCCTCCGAGTCTGATGAATTGCATAATCTTTGTTTTTAATTTTCAAACTGGGTCCAGCTGTGCTTTTTGAGCTCTTATGGCTCGAGTAGAATTGGTTTGTCTTCAGTATAGGTTGTCCACGCATTGGTCAGTAAGCTTCACTAAGCAGGAAGTGAGGACAGGGGTGGCCTTGGAGCCATTACATTGGGGGGTCTTCCTTGTGGAAGCTGTTTCTGGTGGCTCACGTCTGTCATCCTAGATACTCCAGAGCCCAGTAGCAAGACTTCCCAGCTCATGCCTCCTGTCTTCTGGTTCTTTCTGCTCTTGCCTGGAGGCCCTGTGATACTTGGTCACACAGCAAACCTGTCCCCCTCCCTCCAGACCTTCATGGGGTCTGCCCTGTTTCTTTATGCCATCCTCCAACTCCAGCACTTGTCACTCCTTGAAAGCTCTAGGCAGAGCTCTCTGTTGACAGCTCGTGTCCTCTAAGAGGAATAAACAGCTTGTTGACTTCAGTCTCTTAAGTTGCTCTGACCTTATGGTTAGTAGGCTTCCTTTTCCTTTTTGCTGCCAGCATGTTTCTTGCCTGTGCTTTTCTCCTTTAGCTTTTTATTTCAAAATAATTACAGAACATCACAGAAAGTTGCAAAAATGGTCCCGAAGGGTCCTAAGTATCCTTGACCCAGTGGCTGAGTTGTATGTGACTGCAGTCCACTACCAGACATAGGAGATTGACCTGGGGCAGCATGTGTGACTCTGGATCATTTTCCAGCCTGTGTGCATGTGTGTCATCACAACAATGAAGTCCCAAGGCTGGTACTGGTCAGATCTCCCTCCTCTGTCACCCAGCCTGGCCACCACAAGGCTGGCCTATAATTTTGTCAGCACTACATATTTTGAGAGCACTATGTATGTGACCTTTGAATATGATTTGATTTTTACTCACCCTGCTGCCCTTTGGGCCTATTCAAGCCACAGTTGTGTATATGTGTGTTCATGCGCATGTGTATGTATATGTATATACATATATATATATATATAAATGTATATACATATAAATGTATACCTATGTGTGTTAATTTTTTCTGCTGTGTGATATTCTACAGAGTGCCTATGATAGCCAGGCTGACTCTTCACAGAGTGAAGAACAGGCTTTGTGTTTTTTGTGTGTGTGTTTTCCTGGTTGTTGGTTATTACATAGGAAGCTACTGAGAACATCTTTGTATAGGTGTTGGTGTAGATACACATTTTAATCTCTCTGGAATAAACCTTCAAGAGAACTGGGCAAATGGTAAGTGTATGTTTAGCTGCTTGGGAAGCTGCCAGGCTGTTTTCCAGAGTGGCCAGGCCATTCCCCTTCACCCAGAAGCCTGTGAAGATCTGTGGTTTCTCTGAATATATAGTACATGCATATAAGTATGGTGCACATCTGTATATATATTTTTTCTCATAATAAGATTTGACCTTGGGACCTTGTATTTACTTGACTTGCTAGCTCGATTGGTGTGCTCCCATTTGAGCCACGCCTCCAGTTCAACTTTTTGCTGGTTAATTGTAGATGGAGTATCAAGTGAACTTTGTTTCACCCATTGGCTTCAAAGCACAATCCTTAGAGCTCAGCCTCCTGAGTAACTAGGATTACAGGTGTGAGACACCAGTGCCCATTTGTGTTACTCTTTCTTATTGCTTTAATAGCTGTGTGGTAAGATTCACTCATGCTGGGGCCAGGAGTTTTGCCTAGTGGTAGAGTGCTTGCCTAGCATGCACAAAGACCCGGGTTTGATTCCTCGGTACCACATACACAGAAAAAAGCTGGAAGTGATGCTGTGGCTCAAGTGGTAGAGCTCTAACCTTGAGAAAGCCCAAGGACAGTGCTCAGGCCCTGAGCTCAAGGCCCAGGACTGGCAAAAAATAAAAATAAAAAAAAGATTCACTCATGCCTTAGTGACTACTGATCCTGAGCATCTTTTCATGAGCTCATTGTGTATTTGATAGAATCCTTCTTTTTGTCTTTTTTACATTTTCCAAGTGGAATGTTTCTGTAAATAACTTTGGAACGTTCTTTATTTTCTAAATGTATATCAATTCACAGATTTGTGTTTTGCAAATATTTTCTTCCAGTCTGTATTTTTCCTTTCTTCATACAATAGGTCTTTCACCAGAAAAATAAGAAATGAAGTCTAATTTGCTGATTTGATTTTATTTATGGGTCATGCTTTTGGTATCATGTCTAAGAGCTTTACATAAATCCCCAAGTCCTATGTAAATTCTCTCATCTTCTAAAATTTTACAGTTTCACTTTCTACATATAAATCTATGATCCATTGTGAATTTCTTTTTGTGAGGCATATTGCTGTTAGGCTGAGGTTAATTATCTTTCCCTGTGAATGTCCAATTTCTTAAAAGCTTCTGTTGAACATTCTTTTTCCCAATGACTTGTTTTTGAACTTTTATTAAATCACTTGTGCCAGGTGCTGGTGGCTCATGCCTGTAATCTTAGCTACTAAGGATGTTGAGCTCTAAGGATTATGGTTCAAAGCCAGCTCAGACAGGGAAGTCTGTGAAACGAGGCTCTTATCTCCTATTAACTACCTACAAGCCAGACGTGGAACTGTAGGTCAAAGTGGTAGAGCACTAACCTTAAGCAAAACAACTCAAAGACAGTGCCCAAGCCCCAAGTTCAAGCTCCACACCTGCCCCCCAAATAATAATTTTCTCTTTACTTAGTTTCTGTGTTCTCTAGTTTATCCAGTGAGTAAGTCTTTCTGTCTCCCAAGACCACACCATCATAATTACTGTAACTACATAATACATCTTAACATTTGTTAGAACAGTTTCTTCACTTTTTTTCTGTTTTCTTCCAAAATAATTTTTAGCTATTCTGATTCCTTTGACTTTCTATATTAAGTTTTAGGACAGCTTTTTAAAAAAAATTTTAATGTATAGAGGGGTTATAGTTATATTTGCCAGATAGAAGGTGCATTACTTCTCACACGTTGACACCCCTTCTCATGTTTTTGTTCCTGTTTCCCTCCCTCATTTTCCCCCTCCTATTTCAAATAAACAAATAAACAAACACACACACATATATATATATATAATATACCATGTAACAAAGTCAGATACTATAACAATATGAGACTAACCAAAGGGCAACACAAGAGACAAGAAAAAAAATAGTACATTTAAGAACAACAGTCACTCATAATTAAGCTCTTGTTTTCCTGTCTTGGAGGTCCGTTAATTTGGCCTCATCCTATATGGCCTTATGTATCTAGTGTTTGAGCTATTGTAATCCTCTGCTAGGAGAATCCTAGGTTTGTACTAATTATTGCAAATGAGGGAAACCATTGAGCTTATGTTCCTTTGGGTCTGGCTTACTTCACTTAATATGATTTTTTTCCAAGTTTTTCCATTTCTTTACAAATGGGGCGATACCATTCTTTCTGATGGCAGCATAGAATTCCATTGTGTATAAATACCACATCTTGTTGATCTAATCATCTACTGAAGGGCATCTGGGTTGTAGGACAGCCTTTTTACATAACAAAAAAGTTGCTGAAGGCTTTTTTTAAAATAAAGGAATTATTTAAACCTGTAGTTTGGAGAAAACTTGTAATTTCTGCTTAATGGAATGTTCTAATCCATGAAGTTAGTATGTTTCTTCATTAGACCTCCAAATTCTTCCTGGTATTTTTATGTGTTTTCATTATGGTTTTCATGTGTGTTGCAGTTCTGTAAAAGTTGAAATGGGAGTGGTAGCATTGGGAGATGGTGGTCAAAGAACATGAAAAAAAAGTTCAAGATTTCTTGAACTTGAGATTACTAAAAGTTACTTGAAATTACATCATTGTGACTTGCAATTACTAATATTTTAAACAGCCTCATACAAGCTAAGTATGTAAGGTAATATGGATGTTAATTAGTTTAGTTTAGCCATCCTATAATGTATACATATATAAAACATCACACACATTGTAAAATGCAAATGTATGTGACATTAGAAAATAAATTTGTGATAGATAAATTACTTTAAAACAAAAGAAATAAAAGTAATTTGTTACATCCCAAAACTTCTGGGGCTTACTCCTTGGTTCTGTGAGTTATAACCATCATTATTTTGTTGATTTCTTAGCATTCTCTATGTTAGCTGCTTGTAGCCAGAGAAGTTTTATTTCTTTCCTTCTGATTTGTATACCTTTACATTGATGCTCAGAGTATCTCCTTTTGGTGTAAGGTGAGTGGGTTTTGTTTTGTTTTTTTGGTTGATCCTCAAGCACATAGGACTTAATCTAGTCATGGCTTCCTCAGTGTGTGGCCCCTGTGAGCTGTTCCAGGCTCACCTTGTACCTTTTCCTTCCCAGACCCATAGTGAATCATTTCTCCAGAGGCATCAGGCCTGGTTTGCAGGAAACAGCACCTAAAAAGCACAGCTGGGTACCAGGGATCAGAAGTGGCACCTTTAGCCACTGGACCATAGTAACCTGCCTGATGCTCTCCTCTCTGCTGGCTGGTAGATGACTCTGGAAGCACCCCCATGCTTCTTCATTAGATGAACAAATGGTTGGCCAGACATGTATGGTTTTCTTTTTTACTCTGTTCACAATTTATGCTTGATTCAGTTTAGTCATTTTGGTTCAGTATGGGTTGTTAACCACTGCGTGTGAGCCACTCAAACCACAAGTTGAGAAATGTGGCCAGGGACTTAGAACAAATACATCACAATGCAAGGGATAGCGTGGCTCGGCTCTCCAGGAAGACAAAATGGAGGTACTTACAGATTAGGTCTGTGTGTTGAGTTTGTCATGGCAGCGAACTGCAAGACCATCAGCCACGGTAGGAAATAGAAATGGAGACCTTGGGGAAAGCTACATCTTTTTATCTCTTTGTATCCATTTTCTAGAGGTGTTCAGCACTGAGCTCCCTCTTCCCCATAGGCTTGCTGCCTGCTTCTCTCAGCATGTTGTCAGCACCTAATGGGCTCAGGATGTCTGGATGTTCTCAAGCAGGCCCTCTTTAAATTAGTCTCTATGTTTAGAGACTGTTACCACTCACACGGCAAAGCTGAAGTCATCAGCTTGTTTTCTCATTTTAGATATTTCCTAAATGTTCAAAACAAAGGGTTTTATAAAGTGTTTCCTGGGAAACTCCAAATCTGTAGCTCGTGAGGAAGAATGTACCTTCCGCCAAAGGAAATTGCTGCCATTACAGCGACTGAAGCCAGAGCTGATGGCATTACCTAGTAGGGAAGATCACTTAACAGCAGAAATAAGGCCCTAGTTGGGGACCCATGGTTGGGAAAGGGAGTCCCTTACTTGTAGCACATACAGCTAGAGGCCCAGCCTCCCTGGTGAGGCTGGTAAATGGGGTGCAGGTGTCTTCTTCGCACATGACAGCTTTCAGGCATTCCTTAAACCTACTGGCACAACTTCCAAACCATATGAGATTACTAGTTTCCTCCCCATCAGTGCCACCTGCCAGGCATTGGCTGAGAGTCAGGTGTGAGTCCTGGGGAAAGGGATGCGGTCCCCAGGATGCTGAACTACTGGGCACCAGGACAAAGGTTTGCACAGTGACTGTTCCTGAAGATAGAGGTCAGGAGGGAGGGTGGTACTGGGTAAGTGAGTCAGTCAGAGTCTTCATTCCTTACTTTTTTTGTCGGGGGGTGTGGTGAGGGGAGGTTGTTCCTTCCTACTGAGCCTCAGCTTCCCATTGGTAAGATGGAGATGAACTCTATAGCTGCATGCTGGCTATTGTGCAAATCATTTTTCATATCGTGTCAGATAGTCCCCATGCCTCCACTAAGGTAGAGACTTCCATCCGAAAGACAAAGACTTTAGAGTCATGCCATCTGCCAAGCAGCTTGAAGAGTGTCACCATGTCCTGTGACTATGAAGGGTCTGAAAAGAGTTCGCATGATGGTGTCTCTGCATCCAAACCTTGAGTGTTAGCCATTGGCTTCTTTGAGAGAATTTGAGCCTTGAGGGATGCTGGAAGGATAGCAGCCTGCCAGGCCCTTAGAAAGTATCCAGAAAGTCAGGTCCTGTTCATCACTGTAAGTAGGGTATTTCAGAAGAGAACTGCTAAGAGGAGAGTTGAAAGGATTCTTTCTGAGAAGCTGAAGTGAACCACTGGAGATGGGGGAACATGAGTGGCTGGAGGGTCATCCAGAAGACAGGCCCTAAGTAGGTGGGTTTTGGCCACAGAATCCTTAGAGGAAGTCCAGGGTCTGTCTCCAGCTCTAGCCAGTGTTTATCTGCACTCGCAAGCAGATTCTGGGGGTCATCTCAAGGACAGCCCAGTGTGAAAGGTGCCTGCGGGAGGGACACCTCCTTTCTCAGTTGAAGAGAAGTTGACTTCACACTTAACCAAGGCTGTAGAGAGTATTCCTGAAGTTTGAGTCTAGGGGAAAAAAACTCTCATCCTTATTTCTAAATCAGTTTCCACATTGTAGAGAAGTTTATTGCCTGTGGCCCTGTGTACCTTCACCAGGGTGTGTCCTTATCCTTAAGAAGGAAAGAAAAACTGCTCCAAGAAAAGTGGGTTTGCTTCTAGATTTGTTTGTACCCTCATTGTTGACAGAGCTGTGTGTAGTGTGTGACACATGCTCCTGCAGTCTGGGATACTGTCCTCATCAAGGACACACAGTGAGGGCCAGATCAGCTGTCACACTGTCACACTCAAGACAGAAGTCAGCCTCAGCCATCCAGGTGCTACCACCTCCGTGGGCACAGCTCTGTCACTTAGTAATCAAAAGGAGCTTAACAAAAGAGTGGATACAGGGCAATAATTAGGCTCCTTCAAAGAGGAGCTGGTGCCAAGATAGACGTGAAAGGTGGAGAGCATTAAAAAGGCAATTTTCTCTGCTCATCCTTTCTGAGTAGTCCTCTGCGATGATTTGCTTTTAGAGAAGAGCAGGCTCTTTTAGAGTGGCTGCTCCTGACGCTTGATCCCACCGCGAGACCAGAATCCCATGCAGATAGAATCCCGTGGAGCTCAAGTCAAGTGCTCTCGTAGCCCCAGCTCCTTTATCTGTATAGGAAGAAAGACTCTGTGTTACCTTGTTCAGAAGAAAGGAAGATGTAGAGAGAAACTGGCTGGCTGGAAGTGTGACTTTCCAGCCTCTGGCTGTCCTGCCTGGGCCCACAATGTCATGGTGCCAAGAGCTCTCTTGCCAGAGCTGCAGGTGTGAATGGCCATGAGGTCCTACAATGAGCTCTCAATTCTACAGCGTTGGCAGACATCCTGGTGTGTGTGTGTGTGTGTGTGTGTGTGTGTGTGTGTGTGCGCGCGCGCACACATGCATGCACATACCAATACTAAGGCTTAAACTCAGTCCCTTACCCTTTTTTCACTTAAGGCTAGTGCTCTACTAGTTAAGCTACAGCTCCATATCCAGCTTTTTAGTGGTTAATTGGAAATCACAGTCTCACAGAATTTCCTGCCTGGACTGACTTTGAACTGTGATCCTTAAATCTCAGCTTCATAAGTTGGTAGGCCATTGGCACCTAGCAAAAGAACAGGTAGTGTTCTATTAGTGTGGTGGAAAGTATCTTACTTACATGGCCATAGTCATTTTATTTTAGACTAGATTATTTACTGGTTTTATTCTGTCAGTGTTTAAAAATGAACTCATTTCCACTTTGTCCACAGCTTTCAAAGTATTTCAGAGAGGGGTTGGTCAAGAGTAGTCCCTATCCATAGTGGTTCTCTTTGATGCCTTTCTCCTATTTGGAAATCTGTCATCTTTTTAGTAGTTCCTACTGTGAGTGAATTTCACACTCTGGATAAGCTTCATTGTTGAAGGACCTAACAAATCTAAAGACATGTATTCCACACATTTTTATTAAGTCTTGTATTTTCTTCTTTCTCTTTTTTATTAAAGAATTTATTACAATGATTTTTATATCATATTTCAAATGACGTGTTTAACAAACAAATATTCAAGAAGGGAATCTCTACATACAATCACTGGCATTTAGATTTTAGAACAAAATAAAAATTGGGCTGAGGGTTTGTATGGCATAGATACATATTAATCTATATAATAAAACATTATGTCTATAGAGTCATAAGTTTTTATGACTATGTAGTTGTGTTTATATTTCCAGTACCATGTCCATAGTGTTGGGTATGAAAATATTGAGCTCTCGCCCTTATACTGTTTGGATCTAATAGCCACATATTAAGGATACCATGCGTCTTTTGTTCCTTTGATCTCGACTTGTCTCACTCAACATGACTCACTATAGATTCATCCACTTCCCTGCAAATGCCATTAGTTTATCTTGTCTGTTGGCTATGTAGAATTCCATTGTATATATATACCACATTTTCTGTATCTATTCATCTACAGTGGGGCATCTGGATTGTTTCCATCTCCTGGCTATTGTGAATAGTGCAGAGATAAACATAGCTGAGCAGGTGTCCTTATCATATCTTGGGTCATGGTGTTCAGGATAGATGCCCAGAAGTGGTATGGTGGGATGGTAGAAGGTCAATTTTCAGTTCTTTAAGGAACCTCCACACTGCTTTCCAAAGTGGCTGAACTAGTTTACAATCCCACCAGCAGTGTAGTAGGGTTCCTTTTTCTCCACAACCCCGCCAGCATCTGTCATTGTCTGAGTTCAAAATCTTGGCCATTCTTGTTGGGGTAAGGTGGTATCTCAGGGTTATTTTTATTTGCATTTTCTTTATGACCATGGATGATGAACATTTTCTCATGTTTTTCTGCCATTTTAACCTCTTCTTTTGATAAGGCTCTCTTTAGTTCCCTTGCCCATTTAGTGATTGGTTTGTTTGGTTTGGGGGGGATTAGTTTCTTGAGTTCTCTGTAGATACTGGATATTAAGCATTTGTCTGATGTATTATTGAGAAATATCCTTTCCCAGTTGGTTGGCTGTCTCTCTGCTTTTGTGGTTATGCTTTTATCTGTGCAGAAACCTTTTATTTTTAGGTAGTCCCATTTATTGAGTCTCTCTCCAATCTGCTGTGACCCTGGGATTCTGTTCAGGAATCTTTTGCCAGTGCCTATGAGTTCCAGTGTCTCTCCTACTCTATCATGTAGCAGTTTCAAGATTTCTGGTCAAAAACAATGAAGTCTTTGATCCATTTTGAGTTAATGCTTGTGCATGGCTAATATTTTATTGAGGAGTTTTGTGTCTGTGTTCATTAGAGAGATAGGTCTGTAGTTTTTTTTGTTGTTGTTGTTGGGTCTTTCCCTGGTTTGGGAATGAGTATAATATTAGCTTTATAAAATGAGCTGGCAGCGAGGGGTGGGGGAGGGGTCCTCGCATTTCAGATTCTTTGAGAACATTGGATATAAGCTTTATCTGGATTTCTTTTCCAGTTTATGTGCCTCTCCATTGCTTCTTGAATTTGTAGTTGTGGGTTTCTTAAGATAGTTGGCTCGTAGGATTCCCTGATTATCTCTTTTTGTGGGAGAGAGCTAGACTGGGTCCCTATTGTCTCGGTGCCATCTTCTGACTCCCCTTTCTCTTTTTGTTAAGCAGAAAAAAAACCTTGGCTGGAAATTTTGCTTGCTAGACCTTAGCTGTGTATACTCCTCTACCATCTGCCATCCTAGTACAATTAGTTATAATAAAATAAAAAGCCTGGATAAATACAAATGGACCTATACATTTATTCTGGGCCAGATTCTCTGATGAAGTGAATCTTTCTCTAGTTACATCCATGGTGTGCCTGTTATTTCCTCCTTTCTTCTCCATCCTCCTCCTAGATATGCTGTTCCTACAGGAAAGACTGGCTCTAAGTATGATCCTGGAACACAAGTCCAGGAAGGCCAGGGCTCGCCTCTGTACCAGGTCTTTGTGCTTTGACTATTGAGCAGGTGGCTATGTTTCAGGTGATCTTAGAGCCTTTGGTCATTCAATAATATCCAAGGCCTGGCTGGGTTTGTATAGAAGTCTGTTAACTCAAATTCAAAACAACACTTGGTAGGTTATTCCCAAGTTGGCCAGCTGACAGCTCTTACACTTTTGTCATTTGCTGTCCACATGCTCCACACCTGATGAATCAGTCAGGCTTGGCCAATGCCTAGGGTGTATCTTGGAGCAGCTTCATCTATATCCTGACCTGACTGGCTTCAGAAAGGCTGTTCTAATGTCAGTATTCTTATATTCCTTTACAGACAAGCTGGAGAGGACAAAATCAAGGACAAATCTGAGTTCTATGCCATTACTCCATCAGGGCGTACTGTGTGCTCACTTAATGGCCTCTGTTAACATAGTATATTGTCATAACTTGGTCTAGACTGGTTTATGGTGTAACTTCCTGTCAACTGTAATCATCTTGTTACTATAGTAAAAGGAAGAGTCTTCTCAGTAAACCATGTTAGATTTTAACATAAGGCAGGCAGTCTTCTGCACTGCTACCCGGCATCCCAGGAAGCTGGGTTTAGAGAAGATAAACAGACCTGAGCTCAGATCTCCTTTCTGCCTTAATTAGCAACCAGCCATGGGCCCTGAATGTGGGGATAAGGGCAGATGCATTCCATTCTGCCACTGTCCTGGTAGGTGGGTCCACCATTGTGAGATGCTTAACCAGTGCCCATGTTCCTGGGTGCAGGCAGTGAGAACTCAGGCCAGGCCCAAGTTCAGGAGAGTTGGCTGTGCTTCCCACCCAAGAAGAGCCCTGGCCAGACCTCTGGTGACATCTATGGTCAAGTGGATCAGTAGAAATAAAGATGGCTTTTCCTCCATGTCACCTGCAGAAGCCTGAACCATTACTGTCTTCCAGGTTAGAGCGCTGCTCTGTCTGCCCAGCTTGATATCTCTTCTGGGTTCACATTTGGAACAGCTGTCACTAGGAAGATAGTGTGTCACACTTGCGTGCTTTGTAGTGGGTTGGCTGCCTATTTGGCTTGTGACTTGCTCTAAAATTCCACAAAATGTAAACACATGCACAACTTCACACAGCTGCCATTTATCTTGTTACACCTTTGGATCTGCTCTTCCTGGGAGAAACTTCCCTGGTTCAGGTCATACTTTCCATTGTGTCTTCTTTGGACTGTGTTCTGTATAGCTCTCTAATTACTCAATATTTTTTGACTATTTGCTGTATCTATTTTTATAATTATATAAAATTTTATGTTATAGGTACTTAATATTTATATATTTAATGTTATATACTTAATTTTAAATAGTTATATGTTTGTATATTACAAAATTACATAATTTATTATTTGTTATATTTGTTCAATGGTCATATTACATTCTCCTTCCTTGGATGTTCTCAGAAAGAAATACTTAAAGAAAAATCTGTGATTATGAATACCTGGATATTTTCTTTATCCCTGCCTTTAAGGGAAATTAGTGGTTGCATACTGTTTATCATCTTTATACTTGAAAGTTGTGGATAAAGCAAGTCCTCTCATCTGAGTATTTTCATACCCAAAAGATTTTATGGGAGTTACCATTTTAGGATTCCACTCTACAACTTGCCTCTAGCTATATCCACAATTAAGATGTAGACAAGGGCAAATTTGTATAAATTTTATTGTATCTTTTCCTTATTCTTGCCATTATGACAGTGAAGTTACTGACACTGCCATAGACAAAGATCCATGCACATACCACATTAAACCCTTTGCAAGGCACCAGTGACTCTGGCAAGGAGCTGATGGGGACTTCCCTGTGTCCAGTGCCCTCCCTCTTTAAGATGTTCTGAGTGTCCTTCACTGAGGAGCCACAACTCTCAAGTTCAATGGCATCTTCTTCCTGGGACCCTGCATTGCTGTATATAGTGGCAACACACTGCAATCTCTTACCCATGACTTATTGTGACCTGTCTTGAGGAGGACTCTTTTTTTTTTTTTGCCAGTCCTGGGCTTGAGCTCAGGGCCTGAACACTGTCCTTGGACTTTCTCAAGGCTAGAGCTCTACCACTTGAGCCTCAGCACCACTTCTGGCTTTTTTTCTATATGTGGTACCGAGGAATCGAACCCGGGACTTCATGCATGCTAGGCAAGCACTTTAACCACTAGGCCAAACTCCCGGCCCCAAGGAGGCCTTTTTTTATCTGTTGATGAACACATCTTCTCACTTCCACTGTCTGTAAATTCCTAGGAATTTGTTTCCCAAGTTTTTCCTTATTGCATGTGTGTATGTGTGTGTGTTGCTGGGGATAGAACCTAAGGCTTCACATATGCTCTACCACTGAACAACCCCTTAGCCCCTCACTTGCCTTTAATGTTCTTTCTCCATCGAGAACCAATGGACAGCAGCAATGTTCTCCTCCTCACTATGTATGTCCTTCTATTGCTATTGCACTTATCTGGTATACAGAGTAACAACTACTTGGAAGCTATGTTAGTCCTAGTAATTATATAGCCAACGCCAGGCCATCAATTTCAAAGTTGTCTGCCTTGTGCTTGCAATTCCACTGTGATGCTTGAGATTCAAGTAGTCTTTAATCTTGAATGTGTTCGAATTAGAAGAATGAACAGAAGACTTGAGAAAGTCTCTGCTAGAAACCACCATTTACTAAGCTGCCGTGTTTTCTTTGTCAGTGAATCTTAGGTGTTGAGGAGCAGATTGGTTTCTTTCTTGGGAAACATACTCTGCTCAGAGTTAGTACTGACCTTCTCACTTTCATAGATGCTTTGTGGCTCTGGCCACAAATTCAGCTTCCTGAGTTGCGGTTTATTCATCCACAATAGGATAAGGCTTTTCCTCTGTTTTATGATTGATCTGTGGAATTAGAAGTTAGAAATTTAAGGCTTAATTTTTAAAGTAAAATTACAATAAAGATTAAGGATATAAGCAATACACATATTTAATAAAGTTAAATGAAACTCTCTGGATGAACATTATTATTTACCTCTAGAGTCAATGTAAGTTTTAAATGAATTCTCTGGCCTTAAATTACAATATACCCAAATAGTTCTTCTTATGGTGCCATAATTACTTATCATGCTCTTGGTATTCCTTTTGAACACTGCTCTTGTGATATTAAATTAATATTCATTTATTGGGAAAATATTAGGAAAAATTTAGTGGAGAATTATAAAATATCTTGTATTTTTATCTTTCAAAGAATAAGACGAGTCAGAAAGATTTTGATAAAAATAATGATTTTTAGGTAATTTGATCCTTATTTAACTAATACCCTCCAAATATTTAGCATTTGGGCGGGGTGTCTTAGCAACAGATATATTTTCTTCTGAATTTTGACTTAAACATGTACAGAAATTAAAAACTAACAAAAGCTTAAAAATACAAACCATGATAGATCTAAAACTTAATGTTTTATTTTTATGTCCTTTCTAATTTTCAGTACCCCTGGAACCATGTAATGAGTGACCTAGAGAATCAATGGACATTTTAAAAGGTTAATTTTGAGAAATAGTAGGAATATTTGAAATTACTATGGTATAAATCAGATGTTAGAATAAAAGGTTATATATTCCATTTTTAACTTATCCTATTAAATGTGTAGTTTTGTGTGTAGTAAATATTCACATCTCAGTGCCAATGTAACATATACTAAAATAAAATGGAACCATTTCTATGGTTCTATAAAAGAACCTATAAAGAAACCATAAATAATTATAGTAAAACTCTTTTTGAAATAATTTTATGGGAGTGAAAATTGAAAACTTCCTAGTAGGGAAATTTCCTTAAATGAGACATGAAATAAGCTAGCCATAGAGACCTAAAATGGAATATGTCCTGTGGGAGCCCTGAGTGAGCAGTCACTCCTTAAGATAATTTTACTCGATTTATAAAAACCAAGAGTTTTGGGAAAAGCTCTCCAAAAGTAAGAGGAAGGAATACATTGTTATTTCATTGAAGGCAACATGAGCAACCAGGCAGCTTGTACAACCTACTCTGGAAAGTTCTGTGTAGGATCAGAGACAAACAAGCAAATGTAATCCACTGTCCCGTGGGTTTGGGAGCCAGGAGCCTATGCTTCATATTGTCCTGGTACTCAGAAAGTTCAATCAGGCATTCTCCATGAGCGAATCACCAGCCAGAAAAATAGTTTAGTCAAGGATAGATTTTTACTGCTTACTAGCCAAACAACCACAAAGCGGCACAGGACATGGGGGGCCCCATATCAGTGAAAGGAGGCTTAGATTGATGCCCACCATGTCTTTATTGGCTTCATTTGTAAGTAAGCAGCATGGTGAGTCTGTCTGTGGTGCTATTGGGAGCCTGCCTTTTCCAGGTGGAAGGCTGTGAGCTTGACAGACAGCTGTGGCTCACAGAAAGGGTGGCTAGAATGGGTCTCGGGTCCTTTCCCTACTGGAACTGGCATACTGGAGGAAGACGTGGTCATGACTAATTGGTTAACTGAGATGGAGTTGGTGAGGATGGGAGAGCTTGGGGGGTGGGTGTGAAGGAGTCAGCTTGCTGTCCTCCTTCCCGCCAGTGTAGAGACATGGGACTGAGGACTCTGAGGAGGCTGCCTGAAGTAGAAAGAGTCGCAACAGGCCCATTTGCTCTATGTCAGTGTTTTGGTCTCCTTGGAAGGTTTGTCCACGTAGCTTTGCCTGAAAGAAGAGGCAGCTCTTCTGATAGTTCTTCCAAGGGGCCTCCCTTTGAATTCTCAGAAGGACCTCCAACTGTTAGCAGTCTCTACATGTTCAGAAACACCTTTGGCACCATCCGGGGATGGATCTGGGGTGGATGCCTAGAATGCTCACATCTTTCTATCCTCAGGGTGCTGACGTACAGAGAAGGCCCAGTGGCCTGAAGTCTGCTTGTGTATATTTATTTGTCATTCGCATGATTTTAGAACTCTAGCCATTGCCATGTAGTTGCCTTAATTAATTCTGTCTTACAGGTGAGAAGTTCCTAGGGTGGCTTTAACTTTGTGTTTGCTTCCCTAAAACAGAGCCATCACACTGCAGAATCAGCTGGTGATCCTTGGCACAACAGACAGTGATGCTGGGGCATACTACGTGCAGGCTGTCAACGAAAGGAATGGAGAAAACAAGACCAGCCCATTCATTCATTTGAATGTAGCAAGTGAGTTCAAGTGCTTCAGTAATAGCCATCGTCTTAGGGGAGGCAGGGTGGGGGGGCACCTTGCAACAGTTCTCCTCTCTTTGGTTTATATTCTAGCTGTGGTTTAACATAGATCTAGCACTCATGATTTGAAGACCTTGAGGACCCAAGCTTCCTTTTAAATGGATGGTAGAACATGTGAATCTGACTGATAAGTTTGAGTGCAAGATCTTATTTGCTGTCAATGGTTTTGCTTTTATACGCTATTCATGTGAATTTATAGCAGCAAAACCTTGTTTGGCTCCATGAATTATACCTGTGCATTTTATTTGAAATTAGGTTGGACACAGGTTACATTATTTTATTCCAACAACATCAAGAAAATGCTCTGTGTGGGCATGTACACACATATACTTGAATATATACACATAGGTGTATATTTTTGCTTCTTAAAGAAGACATACAACAAAGCAGTTCCATATACAATTATTTCAGCTTGAGGAATCATTACATGTTCAGACTTGGAAATTCTTTAATTGTTAATTAGAGAAGAAAAAACAGAAAAACCAAAATCCAAAGGTGCCTGTCAGAGGGCGTGTCATCTGTTGTTCACAGCATGACACCTTCTGTTATGAAATGCTGTTGAGAAAATAGAGTTGGAAGCTGTCATGGTGGATGGTGAATTTCACAATGTGGTCACGTCATACTAGAGTGAATTGTATTGATTTGTCTGTGTAGCAATGGATTTCATCTTCTTGAAAAGCACCTTGAAGGGATGGCTTTCCCTACTGGGCTCTCTGGAAAAAAACATGAACAGGGTGGTAGCTTTTGCCTCAAGCAGCCCTTCAGGCCAATTGCTTTAGCCCAGAAGCATTTACAAGAAGAATATTTGTGGCAAATGTCAGGTGCTGGGTGTATGGATTGAGTGTGCCCTCACACCCTACCACATCCCAGCAAGTGATGGTCACGACTGTGCTGTGGTCCTGTCACCTTAATTCCAAGGAACCAAACCTGGGGCAGTTTTAAGCTTGGACCTAATTTTTAACACTCTGGAGAACTGTGTCCATGGGTGAGGTGGGGAGGGCACAGAACCCAGTGCATCTTGGGTCGCTATTTAAAGACTGTCAGAGGAAAAATGAATGTCATTCATCAAGATATTTTCAACAGTGATCACAAAGGACAGAAATTGTATTATCAAGGGGATTGTGATTATTTGGAATGATTTCCAAGTTTTACAACCAGAGCCATTTATTCTGTTTTACAAATCTGATTTGGCATTTGATTATGACATAAATAGGATAATAACAGTCAAGATGGTGCAATTCTGGGTCAGAAATGAGGAAATGGCCTTGGTCTGTTAGAAGAGAAGGAAAATTAGTTCCACAAAAGTTCTGGTTCCCACAGCCCTGGCATAACAAAGCTGTTAAATAGTCAGTACACAGTGGTCTATTACAGACTACTCTGACCTCCAACAGAAAATAAAACTCAGAGAGTGAATTTACAAGGTGCTTTATGAACATATTAGTGAAGCATTAGATAATTGGAATGAGCCAATTATTTTTTATAATTTTAGTTTGGCACAACCAAACATATACTGGAAGCCACTTTTACATATTATGATTAACTGACTTATATCCTGTTCCCTTATACATTTTCCTCATTTCATCAACCCCAGGCAGGTGTGTAAAAAGTGAGATACAATAAGGTTGACAACACAACTCTTAAGAGTCTTAGGAGTTTTAGGAGAAAGCTTGCATTTCATTTTTGTCTGTATTCTTTGTTGGTTTTTTTGTTTTGTTTTTGTTTTTACCAAGGCTAAGCACAAGGTAAGAAAGAAGGAGCCTGAGGAAATGGCCTCATTTTAATTTTTAGGAGAAACTTCCTGTGTCATGCTGGATTGGGCTAAATGTGAAATGGGACCAACGATGTGTTTTCCCAACTGAAAGTTCTGTTTTGAAAATCTCCAAAGATCAGAAGCTACAGTACATCTCCAGAACCCCAGAACCATAGAAATGGGGAGCCACCACAGTCAGCTGAAAAGTGAGGTCCTGGGGCCCACAACTTCTCCATATTCAGTGGACTTAGTCCCAGCACAGTGTGTCTGCAGCCTCAGACGTAATTCTTCTCTGAGGTAAACTTTGTGTGAAACCACCAAACTAGATTGATGAAAGTTTTTTATATACTTGCCAGCCAGCATTTCTGAAGAATAAAAAGATATTACAGCCAATTACACTTTAAAGAAGATGAATTTTCCCTTGGTGTTCAGAGAATCAAGTAGAGGGAGCTTGGTGTCCCGACTGTGAGCAGGGTGTTGGGGTAGCGCTGTCACTAATGCAGAAGTGGAACATCACTGCTTCTGTCCCTCCTTCCCCTGTGTGAGCACAGCTGGCATTAGAGGGGATGGGGCTAGGGCCAGCCTTCTTCAGCATCTAGGGCAATGATGTGCTACCGCTCCAACCAGGGGAAAGAAGTCTCCAGAAAACAACTCTTAGCCTTTCCAGCAGCTGCTGGATATTTTGTCTATGAGGGAAGCTCAATGGGGAAGCAAAGGATGAAGGTCTAGCTAAAAATATAGTTTCAAAAACTTGAGTGCTAGAAGTAGGAAGCAGTTCTGTGCTGTCTCCTGTTGCTTTGTGTGGGTTTAGTGGATGGAGTGGCTACATTCTGAATGGGGAGGAAAGCAATATACCATGGCCACCATCGGCCTGGTAGGCAAAGAGTCTGAGTTCTGTATCCATCTCCACTGCCAGCAAAGTTCACTGAATAAAGCCAGCAGCTGTTCAAGACATAGGTGTGACCATATGCATCCTAAATGGATTTTTTCATAGCTGGCTCATGTGCACACCAGAAAAAGAACAGGCTGAACTCACCTGTACATAGATATTGCCATTCTGAGGTTGAAGCCAAGCAAGCTTTATAAACCTGCCATCCTGTTTTCAGCTCTCATTTCAAGTTAACTTTTGTAGATCAGATCTTCTGATCTGTATTAATATGTGAATGGGAGTTTCTTCTTCTTCTTTTTAAATAAAGTCTTTCGTGAGGAGATGAGAAGAATTCTGTACAGCGATTAATCAATCATTGTTTAAATGCCACCATACATACCTGAGACTCATCATCAGTCCTGACCCAATATTCAAAACGTCCAGTGTAATGAGATTCTCTACTAGGGATAAAGCTTAGATTAAAAAAGAAATGACTGCCTCTCTGCTTCCTGTGGTTCTCACCTCTTTCATTTTAATGTCTCCTCTTCAAACAACATTTGCAGATAGGCTATCATTTCGACTGATCCTCCAAGCAGGCTGACAAACCTTGCCTTTAATTCTGAAGACCACTTAACATTCTTTTGTCCTCTATAATGCTAATTTAACTGCAGACCTCATATGTGGTTACTAGCTGCAAGTAGATTCTGGTGAATAATGGCTTAGCACCGTCATCCTGGAGGACTGCCCTGTAAAACATGGTTCTTGTGTGCCCAGATGAAATGCACTCCTATTTTCCTTCTGCCTTTGCCATGGAAGGAATGAAGAGGGGATGGCATGAGCCCAAATGACCTGTAGCATGGGTTTGATTCCTAAATCAGTGAGAACGGTGTGAAATAGTCTGATGCAAAACCTTTCTTGGGCTAGGAGAGAGGTAGATGAGTAAGGTAGAATCTAGCTGCAGGTCTGTAGGTTGCCTCCAGCTCTATTGCCAGGATTTACAACAGCCTGAACAGGAAGTGTGTTATGTAGTGAAGTTTAGAGTTTAATCACTCAGCCATGCATTGAACCTGCTAAGTGACTCTGTAAGGAGGCACAAGCAAGCCAAGACCTCAATTCTGGAGCTCTGATGAGCAGAAGCATTGAGGCTCAAGTCTCATCCATCTGTTATGGGCTCCACATTGGGAAATAAGCCCAACACAGCACGAGACTCCTCATGTGACAGCACTCTTGTGTTGCAAAGACAAAAGAGAAAGTGGGAAGTCGGGGGATTCCAGTGTCTTGCCCATCACAAAAGTCTCTTTTTATCTTTAGTTGATGTCTTCTTGAATGACGTGATACATGCTTTCTTATTTGAAATTCTGATTTGCTTGGTCTTCCTGATGATGTTTAGTTTTTGGCCAAATGCTTAGGACGTCATTACCAAGAACTCTGTTTCCTTTAATGTGGCACGAGCTCACAGCACCATGTCAGTACTGTCCTGTGCCTCGTTCATCCACACCAGTAGCTTCCCAAGTGATTCAAACCTGTGATCTCTTCCTGGGAATTTGCTTGTATCCATTTATCCACTCCGAGAAATGGTTTAGTCGACACTCGCCTCTCCTGGCAAGGGTGGAGTGGCTGTCGCCTGTTGGAAACTTCAGAAAGCAGGCTGACTTGTCAGGGCATCCTTCCATGTTTCTGCAAAGGAGAATTTTCAGCTTTTCCTTTGAGTTGGCTAGCAAGCATACCAAGTGGCACTCAGGGCCACCCTACTAAATAAGACCTAAATAGCAGTCAAGCTTAGTATTTGCCCTTTTATTTTCAATTAAAAACAGAGTTGCAGTGTTTTATTTCTGAAACCTAATGAATACATGTAGGGCTTGGTGAATGAGATTAAAAGAAAAAAGCTAGCTGGTGAGCCCTGATGAAACTTCAGCAACAACAAAAAGATCCCAAGTGATTTAAGAGATGAGGGCATGACATAAAAGAAATGCAGATCAAAACAACTCTGAGATTCTACCTCACTCCAGTTAGACTGGCCATTATCAAGAAATCTAATAACAACAGATGCAGGGATGTGGCCAGGAGGGATCACTACTACACTGTGACTGGGAGTGTAAACTCATTCAACCACTATAGAAAGCAGTATGGCAGTGCCTCAGAAGACTAAACATAGAGCTCCCCTATGACCCAGCAATTCCACTACCTGGCATTTACCCAATCATCCAGAAACAAGGACATACTAAATCCACTAGCACAACAATGTTCATTGCAGCACTATTTACCATAGCAAAGATATGGAACCAACCCAAATGCCCCTCAGTAGATGAATGGATCAACAAGATGTGGTATTTATACACAATGGAATTCTATGCTGCCATCAGAAAGAATGACATCGCCCCATGTGTAGGGAAATGGAAAGATTTGAAAAAATTGTTTTAAGTGAAGCAAGCCAGACCCAAAGGAACACAGACTCAATGGTTTTCCCCATTTGTCATAATTAGTATAAACTTTGGACTCTCCTAGCAGAGAATTACATAGCTCAAAACCTAGATACATAAGACCATATAGGATAAGGCTAAATGAAAGGACCTCCAGGATATGGAAATAAGAGCTATATAATGAGTTAATGTTGTTCTTAATGTACTGTGTTATTTCTCATCTCTTTTGTTGTCCCTTGATTATTCTCATATTGTTACAGTATCTTTACCTTGTAATCTGGTATATTGTATATGTGTGTATGTGCTTATTTGAGATAGGAAAGGGAAGGGGAAAAAGAAGATGAGGAGAGGGGGTGGAGGGAGGAAAATGGGAACAAAAACATGAGAATCTCTCTCTCTCTCTCTCTCTCTGTCTCTCTCTCTCTCTCTCTCTCTCACACACACACACACACACACACACAATTCAGTTAGAACACTCCTGCTACCAGCCATTCAGCCTTGCTTATATTCCCAGTTCTTCCTACCCTACAGTGTCTTCTCTATGTAAAACTCACTTCACCATGGGTAAGTCTTACCAAATTAGGTAACCCAAAGTTGCTTTTTTTTTTTTTAATTTTTCGACTGCCTTTTAAAGACACTAAAAAAATTACTCTTATGCCAGGTTCTGACATGCTCATGCCTGTAATCCTAGCTATTGAGGAAGCTGAGATCTGAGGACTGTGGTTCAAAACCCGCACAGGCAGGAAAGTCCAGGTGACTCTGATCTCCAGTTACCCTCCAGAAAACTGGAAGTAGAGCTGTGGCTGAAAGTCGTAGGGTACTATCAAAAGAGTTCAGGTACAGCACCTAGGCCCTGAGTTCAAGCCCCACAGTGGACCAAAAACAATGGTTTTTGCCAGTCCTGGGCTTCAGCTCAGGACCTGAGCACTGTCCTTGGACTTTTCCCAAAGCTAGAGCTCTACTACTTGAGCCTCAGCACCACTTCCAACTTTTTTCTGTGTATGTGGTACCGAGGAATCAAACCTGGGTCTTTGTGCATGCTAGGCAAGCACTCTACCACTAGGCCAAACTCCCGGCCCCAACAAACTATTTTTGAGTAGTCGTACCAAGCAGTTTCAGTTCAGTATGTCAGTTTATGAGTACAATGCACCTTGATCAATATGACCCTCTCCATTCTTCTCCCCTATCTCTCCCAGCTCCATTTATCCCTTTATTTTGTCTTGTTTCCTTTATAATGCTGGAGATCAAACCCACATCTATGCACACTGCTAGACAAAACTCTACTACTAACGTGTGTGTGTGTGTGTGTGTGTGTGTGTGTGTGTGTGTGTGTGTGTGTGTGTGCCAGTCCTGGGGTTTGAACTCAGGGCCTGGGCACTGTCCTTGGAAACATTTTGCTCAAATCTTATACTCTGCTTCTTGAGTCACAGCACCACTTCCAGCTTTTTCTGTGTATGTGGTACCGAGGAATCAGCTCTAGGTCTTCGTGCATGCTAGGCAAGCACTCCACCACTAGGCCACACTCCTGGCCATTACACACATTTTTTTTAAATTTCAATTTTATGAAATTTTAAATTTTCTTGTCAGGGTGATGTATACAGGGGTTACTGTTTCAATCGTAAGGTAGTGAGTACATTACTCCTCAAACACTGTTACCCCTTTACATAGTGTTCCTCCCACTTTCCCTCCCCTCATCCCCTCCAAAATTGTAAAGTTCATTTCCAACATATTGTCTGTGGCTATCGCAATTGCATTGATTCACCTTTGTCCTTTGTCTCATCTTCTTGTACTTCACCTTCCCTTCCCCAATTTGAACAAACAAACACATATACAAAACTCCAGGTGCCAAAACCAGATACAGTATCAACAGGGGATAAACTATAAAGGAGAGAGAGAGAGACAGAGAGAGAGAGACAGAGAGACAGAGAGCACTTCACATAGTACATTAAAACTAACAACCACAAAGGTAAACCTCTTGTTTCCATATCCTGGAGTTCATTTCACTTAGCATCATTCTGTATGGCCATATGCACATAGCTATTGAGCTATTGTGACCCTCTGCTAGGAAAATCCTAGATGCATACTAAAGATTACAAATGAAACCATAAAGCCTATGTTTCTTTGCCAATTGTGATTGCTGGAAACCCCAGGATCTCAGGTCAGGAAGGCATTTCCAGGTGTTTTTTTTTTTAAATTTATTTGTTTGTTTTTAATTTTAGGGAGCATGGATGTGAACTGTGGTGTGTCAGCCCAGGCATCTAAGAGCCAGTGTGCCCCTGTCAGACTTCCCTGTGAGATGGGCAGTGGTCAGGCCTTGTATTGAGGCACTAGAGCAGCCCAGAAACCTGGATTGGCACTTTCAAGAAAGTCCCAGCAGTCCTGTTCTATAGGACTAAGAAATAAACCTTCTGTACTGAGCTCTGAGAGCCCAGGCTTATTTGTTATTGGAACACAGGCTCATCTGTCTTAATTGTAAATTAGGTGTCACTTTTGGTTTATAACTCAAAAGGAACTTAAAGAATGGAGAGGGCCTTTGAAACAAAAATCCTTCCATTCTCCTCTGGCTTTCCATGAGCAGAATTTCAGTGATCTATAAAAAATAAAATCAAGAGTTAGAATTAACATTAAACTTCACTATCCATTTCACTGAAAAATGAATTTCCAGTTGTATAAATATATAAACTATCAAAATTTATGATGGACTTTTTGATTGGGTATCAATGATAATTATAACAATAACTCCATGAAAGAACAGATATTTTTTCTTTCCAAAGTCATATGGTCCCTGGGTGAAATTTCAATTTATATACATATATTTTAAGAGGATATGATGGGAGAAATCAATAAAAAATACTTTGAGTATAATGAGTTAGGATATAATTCTGTGGAAGGAGAATAGAAATTCAAGTTCCAGAAGGAAAATAAAAGAATGACATAAAAGTTCTTGTTATTGAGAAGTAGAGCTTGTTCATGTATTTTTTAATGAAGATATGATGTGTATTAGATTTTTGGACTAGACCTATCAAATATTTAGATTCCTTTGAATCCTTATAAAAGAGTACTGAAATACTTTTATTTTATTAAAATATATCAGAATACTAAAATGAACTAGAAATGATATTATTTGCAGTTCTTCAATTGTACGATGATAAATTTTAAATGTCAAGCTTAAATGTGGAAAGGATACATCGCTTTACCTAATCATTTCAGGTGATGGAGGAGTGAAAACTGTTGGAAGCTATCTGCAGATTCAGTGACAATTGATAGATAAGAGCACTGCTCAGTGCTTCTCCAAGGGCACAGAGGGACCAAGGGACCAACTCTCCTTAGGTTGTAAGGAGATTTTTCTTCCCTAGACCCAGTAGCCTGGAGTCAGCAGTCAACTTCATTTCCCAGTGGATCACATGGAGGCTCTGAGCCCAGAGCTCAGTGACCCAGTCATGTGGAGGGTTCGGGCCAAGGTGTCCCCTGTAAAAGGGGACAGCACATTCCCCGGAGGCCAGAGTGTTATTGTATTGTGAGGAGTCCAAATAAGCACAATCTAGAAGGCAAAACCTGGGTAGGACTGGGTTGTGACCAGCCAGTCCCTTCTGTGAGAGGTTGTCTGTGATCTAGTCCAGTTTCTGGTTTGTTTGGGTTTTTTTGTTTGTTTTTGCCAGTCCTGGGCTTGAGCTCAGGGCCTGAGCACTGTCCTTGGACTTTCTCAAGGCTAGAGCTCTACCACTTGAGCCTCAGCACCACTTCTGGCTTTTTTCTATGTATGTGGTACCGAGGAATCGAACCTGGGTCTTCGTGCATGCTAGGCAAGCCTTCTACCACTAGGCCAAACTTCCGGCCCCCGGTTTCTGTTTTTGAAAGCAAGAAGGCTTCTGCTTTGATGGTCACATAGCTCCCAGCAAGCAGTCCATCTAGTGTGTGGCCATGTTCATGCTGCTATGAAGCTGGCATCCCCATGAACACAGGCAATGCATGTTGGGGGGACAAGGCACAACATTTGGCTTAGTACTGTTGTGGGACCAAAGACCAGAGACAGTGCTTTCTGATGGAGCATCAGAATATCAAGGGCCATTTATAGCAACATAGTGCTATTTTATTGTCATCAATAATGCATTCCATGTGGCACAGGATATAAAGCAAGACAGGACCTGTTCCACGCGATTTATAGGATGGATGGGCACAATTACACTCCTGACTCCCAGGCGTCAGTACCACACTGCTGTGGATTCAGCAAGTAAATGAACCCCACCCAGGGAGCAAGGTAACACCCTGGGGGTTCAGCAAACAAGCAGAAGTGACCATCAGGACTCAGTAAATGAGCCATAAGTATTCATTTACTCCTCCCAAGTATACTGTGACTATTTAAGGGCATAGATTCTCGTCTGGCAGTGATCTGCCTAATCGTTTTTTTTTTTTTTTAACTCCTCCACAAGACCCAGCTTTAATAATTCCTCCAAGCCACTTTCCTTCCTGCCCTCTTGTTAAATGTACCAATTTAAATTATTATACTCAAATATTTAAGCGTGGGAGTCCTCTAATTGTGGCCGTTTTCAAGCTACAACTTGAAGTAGCCCTAATAATATTTACCCTTGACTCTAGGGTATAATTTCTTAAACATAGCTAACAGCCATTTCCTGACTGTAGTTGACAAGGGGACTAAAGATAATTTCATTGTAGGCTCATAATGTGTGCATACAACACTACAAAGAGATACTGTATGAAGAGGGACTGAACCTTGTAACTTGTCCATGCGCTGGCCACCTTGGACACATTCACTTTCCCGTCCCCTGGATCTGATAAGGAAAGAGAAGAACTTAAAAGGGCACAAATAAGAGGGATGGAAACTGAATTTTCCTTGCAGTCATTCCATAAGCTCTAACATATCTATTACATATCTTCATTGAAGTCTATAAAATAATGGTTATTGGTTGAGCTGAGACCACAGAATTGGTTGCCAGAGGTAAGTGGAGCTTTCTTGGAACAACTGTTATGTTCTCAGTAATCAAATATAAATAATTATCACATTATTAGTTCTAAGTGTTTGGGTTTTAGTTACTTGGGGGTGCCAAATAGTTATACTCAGACTTCACCAGGATTATATTTTTCCTTTTATGAATGGGTTCAGTATTGTGCACCTGCTAGTTAAGTAACACCTGAACAGTTTTATATCTTTTGAATTTTTGAGGTTTTTCAAAATCCAGATTATATGATTTGTTGAGCTAAATTGTCTTTTTACATCTGTTCCTTCAGAAAAAAATATATATATGCTTTTCTGAAAAAAGACATAGGTAGAATAGTAACAAACTCTTTAACCATGATATTTGTGCTTGCATGTCCCATTAACTTCTATCTTACAGGTAAAGATTGGGAAGACATGATTTAGTTCAAAGCATATAATGTACTTTGATCAAATTTACCCAATCTGTATGGTCTTTCTTAATCCATCCACCTCTTCCCTCCTTTATAAACCATTTTGGTACATTCCATTCTGTTGTTTTGTGTGTGTGTATGTGTGTATATATATATATATATATGTATGTATAAAATGTTCATTCTCCTTTTCCTCTTTCCTTTTCTTCTTCCACTTGCTTCTTTCTCCTATTCCCCCTTACCCCAACAGACACCTTTTTACAATCATGCAGTATTATGTTTTTAGGTCTATATTCAGTATAGAAGTGAAAACATGTGATATTTGTCCTTCTGTGCTTGGCTTATCTTGCTTAACATGATGATTCCATCGATTCCGTCTGTTTTCCTGAAAAACATTCTTCTTTATACTTAATAAGACTTCACCACATATATATATATATATATATACCACATTTTCTTTATCCAAATATCAGTTGTTGGGTACCTACTCTGGCTCCAGAGTTTGTCATCATAAAATTATCCACAGTAGCTCAAAAGCTGTGTACATATTGTCATATAGGATGAGATTAAACAAAATGAACTCTAGAATATGGAAACTAGAGGTTTATCTTTGTGGTTGTTCTCAATGTACTATGTACAGTCATTTCTTTTCTCTTTTTATTGCCCTTATGGTTAATCTCATGTGGTTATACTATATCTGACTTTGTTACCTGGTATATTGTATATACATTTACTTGTTTATTTGAAATAGGGAAGAGAAGGAGGGAAACAAGACGTTCGGGAGGGGTGGAGGGAGGACAAGGGGGACAAAAACATGAGAAGGGGCATCAATGTTCGAGAAATAATGCACCCACTACCTGACAAATGTAATTCTAATCCCTCCATGCATTACCCCACAATAAAATTTTATAAAAAGAAAAAAATGTAATCATGAAAAATTGGCTAAGTATATTTTAATACTAAAAAATTGTCCCCACAAGATAAAAATGATTAACATTTCTTAGATGAGAAAATCAACCAAAGCAATCAAGTAATTACTACAGACTTACCTGGTTAGTTAGGTGGCAACTTTAAACCCATGTCTGCACTCTGATTTTCCCATTACACAATTGTACTTTGCAAGATGATTTATACTGCACAAGTATTTCTGATTTTAAAAACCATGTTGAAATTTCTTAATCTGGTCACTGCTGTCGTGTGTATCGCCTGCCCATGGTCACCTTTTGATAACCGTTCATCTCTACCTTTGCTACTTAGTCATAATGTTTTATTACTGATCACTGGAAATGATGCTCTTTTGGCTCTTCTGCAAGGCAATTACAGCAGGTATTAAAATTGAAGATCTTTAAAATGCATTGAGAATACTAAATCAAGCCTTAGGATAATTAGGCGATGAAAGCATCGCCTTCAGTACTGAAGTCTGTGGCCAGAGCCAGAGCCATACTGGACTCCTCACATTTCCAAGAACCTGGCCTCTGAGGCAGAAAGGCAGCATTTATGGCAGAAATGTCAAGGGCTAGGAATTGATCTGAAGAGTTGGTCTTTTTTTGTGTGTTCTAATTGGTAGGTTCTTAGTAAAATTCTGCCTATGATTCTTTGTTACCTCAGGAAATTATTCTTTGGGTGCTCTCTCACCTTTTTTGGTCTTCAGGAATAGTCGCTTAGCATCAGTCAGTTCCTGCCCTCTCCACATCCTGTAGGTCTGTACTGGATAGAGCAGGAGGGACCCTGAAAACCCTGGGACTCCTAACTCTCAGTAAAGCAAGTTCCTTTGCCTGGGAAGAGCAGAAGGTGGATTCTGTTCTGATTGGTCAGTGGCCTTGCCAGTCAGTAAACATTGAATCTTTTGACTTCGTTGCTGCCATCCTGGAGGGATTCTCAGAGATGTGTAGAGCCAGAAACGTCCCACACCATCCTCACACGGATGGCTCTGCTCTTCCTTTTGTAACTTCAGTTATAAAAGGTTCAGTTGGTTCAGTTTGGTTCAGAAAGGACTGAACATTTACCTGGCACTGTGTTTGCTGCCAAAGATATGAAATGAAGAAGGCAGGCAATCCTGGCCTTCCCTAAGCTCCCTTTTTGCTAGGAAAGGTGGACTAGTACCAGTCAAGAAGGGGTTTAAACGTATTCCATGTGTAATGGAGTTATGTGGAGAGCATTGCATTAAACAGGGCCAGAATGCTGTTAATTCTGCTCTCCCCATCAGAGCTTTTTAAAGCTCTTTTGTTGTTGTTGTTAAATGGAGCAATACATCACCAGGGAGATCACTGGAAAAGAAGATGCAAAGAGAGCCATCCTTCCCGCCCAGCTCTACAGCAACAACAGTGCTACTCTGTCCACTGGGTCAACACCAGTGTTCCAGCAACACAGCCTCATTCCAAGAGGCCTTATTTTTGTGTAGCCATCATCTCCCACCAGAACATCAGTGTCACCAGGGCAGGGTTTGGCCTCATTCCTCAGAATGAAAAGAGTAATGACAAATAATGACTGCAAGCCAGCACCTATGGTTCACACCTATACTCCTTACCACTCAGCAGGCTGAGATCTGGAGGACTGCTTCAAAGAAAGCTTGCTCCACAGAACTCCATCTCCAGTCAACCAGCAAGAAGCTGGGCTGTAGAGTATCCCAAGTAAGGATGTGGCTGAGTTTAAGTCTCAGGGCAGGGGTAAGAAAGGGTTGCTCTATAATGAGCCATTTTCCACTGTCCCCATCATGACCTTCCTGTTACCAGGCATCTTCTCCAAGACTTTGTGGCTTCTTCCTCTAGGTCTTTTCCTCCTGTTTATCCCTCTTCTTGTTCTTCCTTATTCCACAACTGAGGGTTCTCCAGTGTTTAGTGCTTTGGTACAATGTTTTGTTTGTCTTCCTGATCTATTCCTTCCCACCTCAGACAGATCTCATTCATTCTTGTGACTTAAGAATCACCTTTGATCAAATGTAATCTCCAGATGTGAATGCAAGGCCATCTGTTTATCAGTCCTCTTTTAGTGAGAGGTTTATGTGAAATGACTCATGGTCCATTGTACTTCCAAGATCTGTGCGTTGGGCGTTTTTAAGGGGATGGAGTTCATATCTTCAACTTACATGAGCACACCTCTTGCTCTCAGTGCTCTGCTCCTCTCTTCATAATCCGGCCTTCCAAAGGAAAGCACTTCTCCCTTACATCCTAGCCTCCCTTGATACATTGGTCTACACTGTTGTTTTTTTTTTTCAATTGCGGGACTTGAACTCTGGGCCTGGGTGTTGTCCCTAAGCTCTTCAGCTCAAGGCTACCGCCCTACCCCTTGAACCACAGCACCACTTCCAGTTTTCTGCTAGTGAATTGGAGGTAAGAGTCTCGCGGACTTTAGTGCCCTGGCTGGCTTTGAACTGCGATCCTCAGATCTCAGCCTCCTGAGGATTACAGGCGTGAGCCACTGTGCCTGGCTGGACTGTTAAGCTTCTTTTTAATTAGGCAATCGAAGAGTAATTTTAAACATCAAGGTGAGTGCTGAGAAGCTGGATGACTTTGTTAAGTGTGTAAGAAATACCCTGTACAGATCAGATGGCTGACAAGTCAGCCTTCAACAAAATCAGAGGAGGTGGGCCTAATCAAGTTGTCAGCCAACAGATTATTAAAAATAATGTTAGCTCAGAAATTACTGTAGGATTTGGAACATCACAGCCCAAATGAACTCCTTCCATTCCCATCTGTTTATTTATGAAAAGAAGTTTTCTCAGCGCATGCATTTATAAAAATGAAAAATAGAAATAAAATTGATGTTGAATTTTTTTCATTCTAGCTGGAGGTAATATTCACCCATGAACACATGAACTAATTAAAAAAGAACAGTTCCATTCATCTCATTAAAGAATGCATTTCTAGCAGACTTTGCATATTCAATAATAATTTGCCAAAACTTGCCATAACATATGTTACTTTGATTGATTTTAAATCATTATAATAGAAAAACAGCCCAAATATTTTTATATGTGGAATCATGGGATCTGAAAATTTACTGGAATATTCTTTTTGTAAAAGATATATGGTTTAGTGATAAGAACACTTTGAAAGGTAACCTATATCACAGTAAGTTAAAATTATGTGCATAGGTTGAAGGAAAAAAAATGAATGATGTAAAACTTCAATTGTTACAAAGGAGGTTTTAGGAGTGGATGTTGGTAGGTGTCACATCACATTAATTTCTAGGCCTCTTTGGACTCATATGAAAGAATGATATTAAGTCTTATTTACAATACAACAAAAGCAAAATTTAAGAACTTACATCTAAACTAAAATACATGATGGGGATAATATTTTCAAAATTCCTTTTGTATACATAAGCCAAACTATTTGATCTGAGTGTGATGCAGAAGGTCTGCACTTCCTTTGGAACCAGGATGAGGTGGGCATGAGGGGAAAGGCGAGGAAGCCAGCTAGCACTGGAATGCCCAACAAAGAACCAGGCTCCCCAAGCCTCCACAAGTAGTGGAAATCATAGAGACAGTTATAAAGAACAAAATACAACAAGAATAGTTTAAATCTGTACCACCGTTTTCTTGACTCTGGTTGTCCATGTGCACCATCTGAACTGGGCAGAGAGCTGTGGTGCCTGTGTGTGTTGAAGCATAGCCAGTGTGGGGAATTGGTGAACTAAAGTTTTAAAGCCATGGATAGTAGTACTATGTTGGGAGCTTGTTAGAAATGACAAGTTCCAGTTTCCTCTCAGAACTATTGAATTGGATTCTGCACCCTACCGAAGATACTTATGTGATCCATGTGTGCACAGAAAGGTTTGGACAGCTAATTCTCTAGCGGGCTCCCAAGCCATGCCAGTGCAGCACAAGAGTACAGTTATGTAGTAGCTACTGTGGCCTGGGTGCTCTGTGGCAAAACTGCTCAAAGTCCCCAAACTTGAGCTTCAACATCTCCTGAGCTTTTATTGGGCATGAAAACTCTTAGCACCCATCCCAGAACTACTGAGCAGAATTCCTACGGATGGACCAATGATTCTGATATGCACTAAAACTTGAGAAGGCTGCTATAGAGAATCACACCAACCTCACATTTTTCTGAGCCTCAAGTTAATCTAGGGAGATTGGTAGGAATTTAATGTTAATGAAAACTGCTGCTCTGACTTTGACCACAAGTTTCACTGTCTCCAAGCCCAGGAACATCTGTTCTGCAAGGCTTCTGAATGTGAGACCAGTTTTACACAGTCATGAACTCACAGAGCTTTTCTTGTGTCCTCATGCCATGCCTTCTGGTGCCTTGGGCACTGTCCTTGTGTGTGTGGCAGAACATTGTCATTTTCCAGTGCCTGTGCTCATGCATCATGCATATATGCAACAAATCCAGAGATCTAGGCACCACCTTCCCAGTCATTCACATCACAGATTGGTGATGATGGTGGATTCTATGACTCTGTGCAAGGCTCTCAGCATTGTCATTTGGGGCCTTGGAGTTCTGGAGCAGGACTATTCATAATGGCTCATTACTTGAGAGGGAGCCACCTCTGCTATAATGAGTTTCTGCGCCTTAAGGACACTGAACACCAAGTGGCTGGGGACTAGAACTGCCTACCATGGCCAGGTCATTAGGGGCCTAGGTGAAATGAAAGATGAAATGGTAAGGGGGAGGGGAGGGGAAGGATAGGCCCAGACAGACAGCAAAGACATGAGTATGTTACACATACGATGATCCCACATACCATGTTCCTAACTCTTTTACATGAGACATCTGTCCCCTACTTTACTGGTATAGTCTTAGGATTAATGTATATTTACTTCCAAATTCTGTGTAACACACTTCTGATGCTTTGTCTTCTAGGCCAAGCTGAATTTCCTGGCTTCATAACTACAGAGGGGCTATGATTTATTACCTTTGTCTCTAGCTGTTTCTAAAAGGAGCTTTTATCCTGGAGGAGAAATTATTAGAGTCCCATCTCCTGCAAAATAGGACTTGGCTCTTTCTTCTCTGAATTAAACTAAGATCAACCTGTTTTCAATTGATGATATTCTTTTATTAGTTTTAATTCATTTTTCAGCAATCTGATTTTTTATTCATAATGCTTTTGGTAAAAATTAATTAGTTTCTTTTTGCAGCTGAAACAATATTCTTGAGGGCACTTGGGCATTGTTATGCAAAGTCCCATTATAAAGCCAACCTTATGACTGGAGCCTCCTCCCGTACCTTCCTGAGCGAACTCATGACAAAGCTGATGACCTGTGCTCACTGCTGCCTTAGTTTCCCCACCTGGACAATGAGGAGGTTGAGCTAATTCAACTCTAAATCTCTCCCATATGAGCCCAATAAAACTAACCAAATGGTTGTATATTAAATAGGTTAAGAATGCATGCAGCTGGGCATGGTGGCTCACGGCTGTAATCCTAGCTACTCAGAAGGCTGATATCTGAGGATCAAAGCTCAAAGCCAGCCTGGGCACAAAAGAACCTGAGACTCTTATCTGCACTTAACCTCTAGAAAACAGGAAGTAGAGCTTGGGTCAAGGGTAGAGTGGTAGCCTTGAGCTGAAGAGCTCACGGATAGCACCCAGGACCAGCATTCAAGTCTTACAACTGACCAAAAAATAATAAATCAGTTTTTAAAGAATATAAAGAATGTATGGTGTGCAAATGAATGCAGTGATGAAATATCTTCCTAGCCTAATAGAGAAGGGCAGCTACCAATGACCACACAAGAAGAAGGCAAACTAGGAAAGGGGTGAGAAGACTGAAAAAGAGGCTTACATTCAATCAGATCCTCCCCAGATCTCCCAGTCAAGACTCAGATTGGCCCTGAAGTGCCCATGAGGGGACTGGTGAGCTCACCTGGCTCTGGGGACCAGATCCACAGCTGCCTTCAACTTTGTCTCTTTTGTAACTGAGCGCTATGAAATCAGATTGCACTAAAGTAAGGAAAGATACACTGTCCCAACAAAAGTTTCAACAAAGGAGAGAGAGAGAGAGAGGTGTGCAGAGAGAGAGTGTGCACTTATTTAAAAAGTACTATTTAATGTCAACAGCAGCTCTCCATCCCATGTTCCATCTTCATACCCTTGCTGTTTGACTAAGGCTTTAGAGACTGAAGTCAACCCATTTTCCTGCCACGCTGTTAATGTGGTCTGATTAAACAAGAGCCTTAATTTTTATAAGATGTGCAGTTCTATATTCAAACTCCATTGTGAGTAGAACCTCCTGAATTAATCAAATTATCACTTGCCAAATAATGTTTTTCTAAGAAAAGAACTTCTAACAAGTGCTTTATTAGCTGTAGCCATGTTTCAGCAGAACATTCATCCTCACAAGACAGAGCATGCAGCATCTGAAAATGTGGCATACCCACCTGGTCCAGAGGGCCAGTGGAGTGGCGGGGGAGGGGGGCGGCAAGGGAGCGGGCACAGGGATGCAGCTTCAAAGAAGGGGAGCCTGAGACCCAGGGTCCAGAAAGCACATGCCTCATTGAGAATGGCAGGCAGGGAGGGACAGTGAGTTGGAGGCAAAGCTAATTTAGCCTAGAAGGTGAAATGAGGTAAAAACCTCAACAAACCCACCAAGAGAATAAGGGACAGAATCAGTTGTCCATTTGAGCAGATGGCCCAAAGTTTGCCAGACTGGGCATTCTAGGAAGACTAGAAGTCAGGTAACAAATGGACTTTCCAAAAAATCAATTCTCCCTGACTTCTGTAACTATAACCCCTCTGTACATCATCTTTATAACAAGAAAACTTTTAAATTAACTCCAGGTACCAGTGGACTGACACCTATATTCCCAGATACCTGAGAGGAGAAGATGGTGATTACTGGCCAGCCTGGGCAAAATGTCCAAGACACCACATCTCATCCTCTAGCTGGGCACAGTAGAGGGCACTTGCCATCCCAGCTACACAGGAGGCTGAGAGTGGGAGTACTACAGTTTTAGGCCAGGTTAGGGAAAAGAAAGCCTCAAGAATCCCACAACAGAAAAAGCTATGTAGGAAGCACAAATAGCAGGATGGCAGTCCAGGCTAGCCTGGACAAAAAGCAACACCTTAATCTCAAAAATAAAATATTCAGAGCCAAAAGGGTTCTTAGGAGGAGCTCAACCAGTTGAGTGATACCTAGAAAGCATGAAACCTTTACCTCAAGCCCCAGCACTCAAAAGAAAAGGAAAACAAAGTACTCTTTGCAGAATAGTTTGCCAAGTTGTTTGGCCCTTGAAGCAAGGAACCTCCCATCAACGTTCAGATATATCTGGATGATCTATTGGATTTTATTCCTTTTTCCTTTTTTTTCTTCACATAATCTAATCAATTAAAAGAAAGTCCATGTGCAGTGATTATTTAACAGTTGAAGAAGTTTTTGCTACATGAAGTACAAAACACCAAAAAATAATACTTGAGTGAGTGGAGAAAATCTCTGGTACCTTTAGAAAGAGGCTTTCTGTTCGTCTAGGCAGATTAAAATTGCATTTTCTGGAGTAAGTTTAGTAGAGAAGCTATTTTTTATTTGAGCTTCTCCCCTCTGTTCAACTTTGCAGAAATCCAATTTAATAATTTTAGACCCTATCCCAATTAAAGGAGAGGAACAGGTTTGTATTTCTTGATAACATATGTATTTCTGTTTGAAGTAAATGAGAGAAACTGGCACATAGCGGGAGGAAAGAGTCCCGGGAATTTTATTAACTACAAGTATAGGTGGCCTAGAAATGACACTGGATCTTAATTTCATGATCTGAATAATAACAGAGCTCACCAGGGACATGTACCCAACACACACACACACACACACACACACACACACACACACACACGCACACTGAGTGCACTGGCATACACCTTTGGGTGTGCAGTTAATATACTGTTTAAAGAAATCCCTGTAAAGATTTCCCATAAATTATGTTTATTACATGAAAATAAGTCTAAGGTGTGAATTGCAAATGTGCTCAGGGATTTCCGCCCTCCGATTTTAAGGAGCAAAGGACATTTGTTTAAGGAATTTGATTATCTGTCTACTGACAGGTCATTTCTGGAAAGTAATACTGAGCATTCATCTCTGATTACAGTTGAAGTGTTGGTATACAGCACACTGCCCGGGCCTCCACACAGCCTCCCTCTCTCAGACCTCCTTATTCTGTGTGGGAGAAGAAGCTGCCTCCACTCTGAATTCCCTCAGATCTGGCCATTCCTATTCGCTTCTCTCCCTTTCCCCTCACCCTCTTTTTGCACTGCTCAGACTGTTTCCTGTCCTATCCATATCAGAACTTCCATTTGAGTGGAAGGTCTCCAAATCTGCCTCCTAGATCCTCATGACAGGACTGGCCACTTTCTTGCCCATCCTCCACTTTTCTGGCTCTCCAACAGCCGGGGTTCAGCTGTTCCCTTACTGCCTGTCCTTACCACCCTCCCAGACCATGATGTGTCCATCTAGGGCCACGTGGGTCTCCCAGTTCTTTTCTATTCATACCTATCACCTGTGCTTGAATCCCTCACTTGCTATTGTCATTCGAGTATTTATGGTTACAGTTTCCCATCCCCCTGTCCCTTTCCAGTCATCTGTGAGCTCCTCCTTGCCGAGCAATTGTCTGAGCAGATCTGTGGCCTGGACTGCCCTCACAACCCATGCTTGGGCCTGCTTGCCTGCCATATGCCCCTCTGCTCCCAGCCTCCTCTCCGCAATGGCCCACTTTTATGGCTCCTCCATGCTGTCACTAGATGCTCCTTCTGAGGACACAGCACAGGTTGGGCAGCTGCCTTGCCTGGTAAGCTATGTGCTCCTTCCAAGCAATACCAAAGTTGCCTTGGGTCAAGCACAGTACCCACATAGTTTGGGTTTGAGATGCAAGTTTTACTAGATGTTTGTGTGGGAACTGATGGATGGGTCTTCAGATAACTTCCGAGGAGATTTTGTTGGAACTGGTCAGCTTTTGGACTGAGGGAATATCACAAGAAAATGTTATGAATTGGGAAGGTTTTTGAACCTTGCACTGGCTGGGGAGTTTCTGTTGCAAGTCAGATGCAGAATGTGTTTTGATGGATGGCGCTGCGGGTCTGTGCGCTTTGAGAATATGCTGGAAGCCTGCCAGTCTCCACCATTGCCTGCATGACCGCAAACAGCCCTTTAGGTAGTAGCAGGCTCATTTGTTTCCTTTCCTGTTTCATACCTATCTGTGTTACTTTCAAAAATCATAAATAAACCTCTGCTAAAAAGCTATCCCAAAGCTTACATAGGGAGTTTGTGATAGAAAAGCCTGCAGATCTTTGATTATGAAGGTGACACTTGGCACTGAAAAAGTATTAGCCTTGCTGGAAAGAGAATTTAGAAGTTTGGGATAATAATATATTTTTTTCACAAGTAAGAATGGCTAATAATTCACTAATTCAATTTCATTTCAGAAAGCTGAGGAGGGCCAAACACGGTAGTACGTGTCTGTAATCCCAGTTATTTGGAGGGCAGAGGCCAAAAAATGGTTCAAGACTAGTCCAGGCAATGATAACATGGCCTTGTTCCAGAAACAAAATGCAGGAATGGGTGTATCGGCTCAAGCCTGTCTCTTGCCTCCCAGTACTCAGGAGGCCAGTAGTGGGATGATCAAGGTTTGAGCCCAGCCCAGACAAAAAGCAAGATGCTATTCCAAAAAAATAAGGAAAGGAAAAAGTATCAGGATTCTCCTATAGCTCAAATGATAGAGACCCCGCCTAGCAAGTATGTATCTATGAATTCAAACCCAGTACTGACAAAGGGATAGTGAGGAGGCTGAGTCTGGGGCCATGGATTACATTGTTGAAAGCATGCATGAGCCTCTGGGTTCAATTCCAGTATCACATAAATAAACAAAATATAAAATCAACATAGACTTAGGAATTAGAAGCATGGAGTTTTGGGGGTATTACCTGACAAGTCCATATGTGGAAGGTGCCTTCTTTTATATTTGTACATTTTTTTTTCATACTACTCTTCTGTGATAAAGGCCTGGCTTGTCAGAGCAATGGAGTCTTGTAGAGTGAAAGCCACAGCCCAGGGCTGCAGGGCCTGTCTTTGGTCCTGGTTCAGCCTCTTGCTAGCATGTGCCTTCCCTCTCCTCTTCTCACGCAAAACCACCTCCTCGTGGGAATGTTTTAAATACCCAAGAAATACATGTAAGTCCTTAAGTCGGGGGGAGTGTTCCTCATTATAATTGCTGTCTGTGATGATAATAATACCCCTATTTTAAAATGTTTCTAAGCATTGTCTAAGTTCATGACCAAACCTGAGGAACCAACTAAAAATATCCTATGTGGCCATGATTAGCGATTCAAAATTATACAATCTATGCTGGTATTTTCACTTGTTAAAATGAAAATTATCATTTTATTAAAATTCATTTAAAGCGTGTTAAAAGCAGAGATACTATCTACCCCAAATAATGGGCTTTTTAGACACAATGTCTTTCTTGAAGACATGATAGTCTTTTTTCATAAATTGAATTATTTGATGATATTAACATTTTAATGAAGGAATTATCCTATTTTCCTGTTTCATAAGAAACTTATATTTAATTTCTGCTTCATGTTAATAATGTTATAAGTGCTTAACATTTTTTAAAAAAAAATCTCCATTAAAACTAATTTATTACTTAATATTTCCTTAAAGGTAAAAGTCTCAGTGAGGCATGTTGCTATTCTTGGTTTGTCATGGTTTTTCCTTTAATGGATCTATATTTTGAAAATACTGATCCTAAAAGAATAATCATTGAGATCAGTACTATCTTGGATGTGAAAACTTGCCAATCACACAAGTGTATTTTACAAAGAGCCTTGCTCACTGTAGGAATGGCTGCCATTGGGCAGCTCAGTTTGTGTGATTTATGAGAAACTCGTTCAGTGATTTTACACAGCCCACAAGTAAACCTGTCTCATCGCTAGAAATGAGGTTGAACCCAGGAAAAATGGCCTTTGGAAGAGAACTGGACATTGGAGCTAAATGGCTAAATAGCTCCAGACACCCCTAGTGGAAGAAAAATAAGATTTAAAGTGTTGTTATTAAAGAATACAATCTATAAATAAAGTAGTATATTCTCATACCCATGACAGATTTTGACAAATAAGAGAAATATGTTTTCGTGATAGGAAAAATGTGTTTGAAGTGTATTTTACACTGTTGGATTCTGCAAGTGCATTGCAAGCTGCTGATGGACTTGAGGTTGAGTTAATCATGGTGAGTGGAAAGAGAAGGGAGGGCTGCAAGGGGTCAGGAGGCTGTTTTCCACGGGACACCTTGACTGACAACCAGCTTAGCCAACAGACCTCACTACTAAGCCCCAGTCTTTCTTTGGCTGATCCTGGGGGCTGCCTTGTTTTTACTTTGGATTATTTAGATCATTTTGAAAGTCTGACTTTAAAAGTAGTGCTAGCTAATATTCTGTAGAAGCATGAGAAGTTAGGCAGTCCACAAAAACAATGAAATCCTGTCATTTATAGCAGAATGGATGGGACCAGGGGACATTATGTTAAGTAAGCAGACTGAGAAAGACAAATCGTGCATGCTTTCTCCCATACATGCAAGCAAAGATAGGAGCATCGTGATTACTAGGGGAAAGAGAGGGAAGAGCAGGAACCAGGAGAGCTGTGTAACAGGTAGGAAGACACAGCTGGCAGGGAAGGATGAAGCCTAGTGTGCTACAGAACACCAGGGTGACCAAGGCTCACAATAACTCACGACATACCCTAGGAGCTAGATGAGAAGAACTTGAGATGAAAATGCTAATTACCTGATTGGATCATTCTCTTGAGCTATCACACTGTACCCCATAAATAAGTATGTATTCAAGAGAAATAGGAAATTCCAATCCCTAGTACCACAAGATAAAAGAAGAGAGAGAAAGAAACCTGTGATTCTACAGGATGTAGGAGTAGAATTCGGAAAGATGGATGAGCCTGAGATTTATGTGGGGGTCAGGGGAGGATGGAGTTTCCCTCTTCATCAGTAATAATTATCATAGAAATTCAACAAAATTTCATTCAACATCTCATTCACTGTAGCGAGCTAAGTCTCCCCCCCTCTCTCTCCATATATATGTGTATATATATATATATATATATATGCACCCTTACCCCCACTTCCCAAAGAAATGTACTGACTTCGTTAACACTTAAGTAGAGACAGAAAATAAAAACTACTGGAGTGGTGCAACATGCACATGGGAGAAAAGACTCACTGATGCCAGGATCTTAGCTTTCCCCAAATGAATCCATCAATCTAATACAGGCAGGAGACTTGTCCAGTGATTCTAACACCATATGGAAATGGCTTGATAAAGTCCAGTCTGTCCACACTATGACGAACAGTAGTTTAGTTGAAGATGGTGAATATTTGGTTGTGGAAATAAGAAAGATGCAGAACAGTATATTAAATATGTATGTCAAAATGTGTGTGAATTATTTCATGACATATTTTATTGGTAAAAGAATTAATGACAAATCAGGGAGGAAAATCCATCACACCACTCCCTAAACTGATTCTTAGAATAGGACAGAATGTAGGGAAATTCTCAATGTGTATTTTACTCAACTATCTGAATTTCTTACCTGAGCTTTATCTTTATACCTTAGGACTAGGGTTTTAGATGTGTTTAGCAGGAGGAACAGGGAAAAGTGTGTCTCCACCATCTCTTAGAGTACAAGGTCAACACAAGCTTTTAACAAGAATAATTTCCCGCTAAGTATCATGAAAATAAAGTGACATCTTTTACATATATATCTAAATATAGCAGAAAGATCAAGTAAAAAGGATAAAGAATGTGCCATTTTTAGACAATTTAATGTAAGAGAGACATAAAAATTTAGTTGACTATAAGACAGTCTTGTCTTCTATGAATTGGGGAAGAGCTCATTTGGATCCTCCCCTCAGGCCCACTGGTACCAAGCTGGGTGTCTAGGTTTGGAAGTCTACTTCCACAGGGTGGCTTCTCCACACCACACCTCTTCTCTGGGCTCCTGTATCATGGTTTGAACTTTACATTGCATTATGGCTGTAGAGTAGAGAGTCTTCTTATTTTGTTGTTATTTTTTTTGACAGTAATGAAGTTTGAACTCAGGGCCTTGCACTTACTGGGCAAGCACTCTAACATGCAAACATATCCCAAAACCTTTTTGCTGTGGTTATTTCTTAGTATTTCTTATTTAAGAACTCATAATTGTGAGGTGTGTTTTTAATCATATATATATATCCTTTTTCTTTTATATATTCTTTTTATTTTTAAAATTAATTTTTTAAATTTTTGATTCATTGATTTTCCCTTTCTATCACTTTAGATCACAGTCATCTTCACTCTATTTCTTTCATTCATTGCTATATTACTCTTACATTCCTACATGACTCTTCTCTTATTTCCCCCTCTTGCCTTTCATAATGTCTTTCAGTCTCTGGTCCTTTGTTTCTTCTTCAGTTTCCAAAGTGTGTGGATATACAGTTAATTGTTGTTGACCCAGACTCTATATGTATTTGCTCAATTATACTGTAGTCCAGAGTGATTTAAATCTCATAGAGATTCGATTTGAGGGGGTGTTTTTTGGTCATAAAACTGTGTTCAGTGGTTGTATTGGATTTGTTTGTAAGTGCACAGAGAGAGAGAGTGAAATTACCAGTCTAAGATTGTGAACCTCTCTAGTCTGGGCAGCTATAAAGCACTAGATTGCTTATTATCTTAAAATTGTAATTTTGTGTGATATAAGTCTTGCTCCCATTTTCAAATGGGCAGAACAAGAAACTCCAGAAAGAAGGCAAATCAAGGAATTGCATCTCCCACCCAAATTAAACAAGCAACAGAGCAGTCAATGGGAAACCTAGAGGAGAGTCCTCTAAATGCTCTACAAATGCTGTTGGTGAACACAATCAGTGAAAAGTTTGAAAGCAAAAAGAAGGACATGAGGAAGCCAATCAAAGAATGGAGGAATTCATAGAATCCACGATCAGAAAGCTGAATGAATTCCAACAAAAGTCCAGTAACAGTAAAACTTCTGAGCTAAAGGACTTCAAAGAGAGCACTCAAATCCAAATCAAGGAAGTAAAGAAGTCTATACGAGGTCTGAAACAAGAAATGCAAGGCGTCAAAAATGACCAGCTAGAAGGAAGGGAGATGAAGAACAAAGTAGAAAGTATTGATAGCAGCTTAGACAATGCGGAAGAGAGAATCTCCAGAGTTGAAAATAACCTAAAACTTATAAAGACCAGAAAATGATTTAAATCAAGTCTAAGAAATATGACACATGTCTACAAGGAGCTCCAAGATACAATTAGGAAGCCTAATTTAAGGCTAATCAGTATTGAGGAGGGCATAAACAAGGAGGTTAATGGAATTGGAAATATACTTCAGGGAATTATCTCAGAGATCTTCCCAAATCCAGAAGGACAGGCCCATCCAGATCTAAGAAGCTTTTAAAAACCAGAAAAGGACATCACACCACATTACAATCCATACAGGATCAATAAAGACCAAGGAAAGGATCCTTAAAGTGGCCAGGGAGAAGAGAACAATCATCTACAAAGGAAAACCAATCAGAATAACCACAGATTTCTCAGCAGGGACCATGCAAGCAAGAAGAGCTTGGAAGGATATATGTGATGCCCTAAGGACAAATAACTACCAACCAAGGATACTGTACCCACCTAAGCTCTCATTCAAGCAGAGGGAACAATAAAAACCTTCCATAGCAAGGAAAGGTTGAAACAGTATGTAGTGACCAAACCAGCATTACAAAAAATTCTCAAAGATGTTCTACACATTGAAAATCAACACAAACATGTTACTGTCACAGAAGTGGCATCAAAAAAAGCATACCAGCTAATCACAGCAAAAATTAATAAGTCATTGGCCCTAATGAAATAAAAAAAAATGACAGGAAGTAGTGACTATTTTTCACTCCGAACCCTCAACATCAATGGACTTAACTATCCAATTAAAAGGCATAGATTGTCTAGTTGGTTCAAAAAGGAAAATCCATCTTTCTGTTGTCTTCAAGAGACACATCTTGCCCCCAAAATCAAACATATTTTGAGAGTGAGAGGCTGGGATAAAGTCTATCAAGCTAATGACCCTCATAAACAGATTGGAGTTGCCATCCTCATATCAGATAAAATAGACTTCAAATTAAAATTAGTGAGAAGAGACAAAGAAGGTTATTACACAATACTAAAGGGATCTCTCCTTCAGGAGGATGTAGCCATCCTAAATATCTACACATCTAATGCCAGAGGACCTAACTTCATCAAACAAACTATCCTTACACTAAAACCACACATAGATCCAAACACAGATTGTTGGTGACTTTAACACACCACTGTCACCTCTGGATAGATCAGCCGGCAAAAAATCAACAGAGAAACCTCAGAATTGAACAATTGCACAGACCAACTAGACTTAACAGACATCTTCTACAGATTATTCCACACAGCAACACCAGAATATGTTTTTTTCAACAGCATATAGAATATTTTTTAAAAACAGACTACATTTTAGGGCACAAAGCAAACTTGTGCAGATTCAGAAACACTGAAATTATTCCCTGCGTTCTCTCAGACAGCTATGGCATCAAATTGGAACTGAACACAAATCTCCACCAAGAAAACCCTGTAACTCATGGAAATTGAACAACACTTCATTTAATCACCAGTGACTCATTGATGAGATCAGAACAGAAATTCATCAGCTTATGGAATTTAACACAAAATACCAGCTCCTTTGGGACACAGCAAAGGCAGTACTCAGAGGAAAATTTATAGCTCTGAGTGCCTACTGTAACAAATTGGAAAAATCTCAAACCAACAATTTAATTGTTCACCTCAAGCTCTTGGAAAAAAAGCAACAAAGCATTCCCAATTCCAGTAGAAGGAAGCAAATTATTAAAATTAAAGCAGAATTAAATGAATTAGAGTAAAAAAAACTATAGGAAGGGGATGTGACTGGAGCTGGGAGCCCACAGGCCAGAGACGCTGCTGCTGCACGATCGTGACCAGGAGCATCTGAGTAATAGCTCATCAAGTCTACAATTAAAAATGGCCTCTAACAAAACTACATTGCAAAAAATGGGAAAGAAACAGAACGTAAAGAGTAAAAAAATTGAAGAAGCAGAGCCTGAAGAATTTGTTGTGGAAAAAGTACTGGACCAACCTGAAGTGAATGGGAAGGTGGAATATTTCCTGAAGTGGAAGGGATTTATAGATGCTGATACTACTTGGAAACCTGAAGAAAATTTAGATTGTCTAGAATTAATTGAAGCATTTCTTAATTCTCAAAAAGCTGGTAAAGAAAAGGATGGTACAAAAAGAAAATCTTTATCAGACAGTAAATCTGATGACAGAAAATCAAAGAAAAAAAAGAGATACTGCTGACAAACGAAGGGCCTTTCAGGTCTAGATCCTGAATAAATAATTGGTGCCACAGACGGCAGTGGAGAATTGATGTTTCTCATGAAATGGAAAGATTCAGATGAAGTTGACTTGGTGCTGGTAAAAGAGGCAAATATGAAGTGTCCTCAGATTGTAATTGCTTTTTATGAAGAGAGACTAACTTGGCATTCTTGTCCAGTAGATGAAGCTCAATAGTTGTTTGCATTGTTTTTATATATGTATACATATATATAAAACCTGAGTCTTGGTTTTTGAATTAATGGTGTGAAACAACTACATTCTAATGAAAATCAAGTTTGATATGTTGATTTTGAAAGTAGTATTGGGAGTTATTGGGTTTTTTTTCTCTCAATAGCACTGTTTACTTTGAACAAATAGAATTAAGGCTTTCTGTAGTTGCTTCCTTTATCAGAAAAAAAAATTTAATACCATGATATATTTCCTCTGTATTCAGGAACAGATTGGATTTTTTTAATAAGGCAACTTTTTTGGCCATTACTTAATCAGAACAACTATGCTTTAACTGCTATGTTGAAGGACCATCCTGAATTTTTTTGTGTGCTTTTGTGTGTAAACAAAATACTTACATAGGTAGTTTTTTGTTTCAGAGATTTTGCTTGTTTAGAGGTTTTGGGCATCAGACCCAGAGCCTTGCATATGTAAGCAAATGATGTATCACTGTGTTACATCCCTGGCCTTTGTTTTATTTTGTTGGTGTTTAAGACAGGGTCACTAGGCAGCTCAGGCTGGCCTTGAACTTAATCGGTACCCAGGCTAGCCTCAACTTTAGGTCCTCCTGCCTCTGCCATAGATAGCAAATGCAATACATTTGCAAATTGTCTTGAAAGGAAAAGTATCTCTATCAACAGCTTCCCTCACCCAGATGAGACAACTAAGATAAATTTTTATTTCCTTTCATTAAGTTTCTGTAATTAGTGTTCCTTTACAGAATATTAGAATCTGTATACTAAAAGCTCATAGACCATGAGCTATTTAAAACTCTGCTCATGGAAATGTAAAACCTACTGGTTAGAGATCTCAACTGTTTAGGGCCTGCTGGCCTAAATGAGAGGAGAAAATTTTATAATTGTTGACCTGCATGCTTTTTCTTTACCCTAACTCATTCCTAACATGTAGGCTCAATTTTTTTCAGTATTGGGTTACTGGTTCCACAAAAGCCAGAAAAACAACTTTGTAGTAATCAGAATGTTACCCAAAAGTATATTGTTTACTTTATTGTAAATAATGGTGAACAATGGTCAATAAATAGTTTTATATTCAAAAAACTATAGAAAGAATCAACAAAATAAGGAGTTGGCTCTTTGAAAAAATTAACAAAATTGACAGACCCTTAGCAAATCTTACCAAAAAAAGAAGGAAGCACACCCAAATAAACAAAATCATGGGCCAGAATGGAAATATCATGACAGAAATTACCAAGATCCAGAGCATTATAAGGAAATACTTTTCAAAACTTTATGCCAAAAATTTGAGAATCTAGAATAGATGGATGAATTTCTAGCCAATATTACCATACCCACACTGAACCAAGAAGACATAAACCAAATAAACAGACCTAGTTCAAGTATTGAAATAGAAATGGCAATAAGGGACCTCCTATCCAAGAAAAGCCCAGGATCTGATAGATTCATAGCTGAATTCTGTAAGGCCCTCAAAGCAACCAACACTCCTCAAACTCTTCAACAAAATTGAAAACAAAGGCTCTTTGCCAAACTCATTCTATGAAGCCAGCATAACCCTCATCCCAAACCAGACAGGACTCATCAAAGAAAGAGAACTACAGTCCCATTTCTTTGATGAATAGTGATGCAAAACTTCTCAACAAAATACTGGCCAATCATCTTCAACAACTCATCAAAAAATATACACTGTGATCAAACAGGATTCATCACAGGGATGCAAAGCTGATTCAATATACCCAAGTCAATATAATTCATCACAGCAACACAAGCAAGGATGAGAATCACATGATTATCTCAATAGATACAGAAAAGGCATTTGACAAGATCCAAAACCCCTTTATGCTAAAAGCTCTGGAGAAACTAGGAATCTATGGAACATTTCCCAGTATAATAAAGGCTGTAAAGGTTTGTCAACCTACAGCTAGCATTATTCTAAATGATGAAAAGCTAAAGCCATTTCCTCTAAAATCAGGAACAAGACAAGGATGGCCACTCTCTCCACTCCTCTTTAATATAATACTAGAATTCCTAGCCAGAGCAATAAGGCAAGAAGCAAGCATAAAGGGGATTCAAATAGGGAAGGAGGAAGTAAAACTTTCCCTCTTTGCCAGATGACATGATTCTGTACTTAAAGAACCCTATAGACTCCACTCCCAAGTTGCTTGAGCTGATTTGAAACTGTGGCAAAGTAGCAGGGTGTAAAATTAACCCTCAAACATAAACTGCTTTCCTGTATTCCAACAAGGAGAAGAGCAAGGCACAAATCAGGAAAGCAATTCCTTTCGCAATAGCTTCAAAGAAAATCAAGTACTTAGGAAATAAATAAGAATGTAAAGGATCTTTATGAGGAAAACTTTTAAAATATGAAAAAGGAAATTAAAGCAGAACTGAGGAAGTGGAAGAACCTTCCATGCTCCTGGATTGGAAGAATTAACATCGTGAAAATGGCAATCCTGCCAAAGGCTATCTACAAATTCAATGCAATATCCATCAATATCCCAATGTCATTTTTTAGGGAAATAGAAGAGGCAATCCAAAATTTCATATGGGATAATAAAAGACCCCGTATAGCAAAAACAATCTTAGCAGAAAGAACAGCACTGGTGAACTATCAATACCAAACTTTAGACTCTTACATAGCTATAGTAACCAAAAAAATTGGAACTGGCACAAGAACAGACTTGAAGACCAATGGAATAGAACTGAAGACTCAGAAATCAACCCACAGACCTATGGCCACCTAATTTTTGATAAGGGAGCCAAAAAAATAGGATGGAAGAAAGACAGCCTCTTCAACAAGTGTTGCTGGCAGAAGTGGTTAAGCACCTGCAGAAAACTAAAGTTGGAACCTTCTATGTCACCCTGCACCAGGATTAATTCCAAATGGATCAAAGACCTTGAGGTAAAAGCAGATATCCTGAAAACTTTAAAGGAAGAAATAGGATATACACTAGCTTTCCTTGGCACAGGCCGAAACTTTCTTAATAAAGACCCAGAAACATAGCAAATTAAAGAAAGTTTGGGCAAATGGGATTGCATTAAACTGCAGAACTTCTGTATTGCAAAGGATGTAGCTAGCAAGTTAAATAGAAAGCCCACAGAGTGGGAGAAGATCTTCTCACTAGCCATACAACAGACAAGGGCCTCATATCTAAAATATATCTACAGCTCAAAAAATTGAATCTCTCCAAAACAAATCTTCAAAGAAACAACCATCCCATTAAAATGTTGGCTAAGGACTTAGAGATTTCTCTGAAGTGGAAATAAGAATGGCTTATAGAAGCTGGGTGCAGTGTCTTACACCTGTAATTCTAGCTACTCAGGAGGCTGAGATCTGAGGATCAAGGTTCAAAGCCAGCCTGGGCACAAAAGGACCTGAGACTCTTAGATCCAATTAACCTCTAGAAAATGGGAAGTGGGACTTGGCTAAAGGGTAGGGTGGTAGCCTTGAACCTGAAGAGCTCAGGGACAGCGCCCAAGCCAAGTTCAAGCCCCATCACACACACACACACAAAGAATGACCTATAGACACATAAAGAAATGTTCCACATCTCTGGCCATAAAAGAAATCCAAATCAAAACAACTTTAAGATTCTACCTCACTCCAGTTAGACTGGCCATTATCAAGAAATCTAATAACAACAGATGCTGGTAAGGATGTGGCCAGGAGGGATCACTGCTACACAGTTGGTGGGAGTGTAAATTCATTCAACCACTATGGAAAGCAGTATGGTGATTCCACAAAAAACTAAACATAGAGCTCCCCTATGACCCAGCAATTCCACTACTTGGTGTTTACCCAATTGTCCAGAAACAAGGACATACTAAAGCCACTAGAACAATGATGTTCTTTGTCCCACTGTTTACCATAGCAAAGATATGAAAGCAACCCTGATGCCTCTCAGTAAATGATTGGATCAAGAAGATGTAGTTCTTATACACAATGGAATTCTATGCTGCCATCAGAAAGAACGACATCACCCCATTTGGGAGGAAATGGAAAGACTTGCAAAAAATCATAGAAAGTGCCAAACCCAAAGGAACATAGACTCAATGGTTTCCCTCATTTGTAATAATTAGTACATATCTAGGACTCTCCTAGCAGAGGATTAAAACCTAGGTACAAAAGGTCATATAGGATGAGATTAAATGAAAGGATCTCTAGGATATGGAAATGAGAGCTTTATGTTATGTGATTGTTCTTAATGTACTGTTTCTCTTTTGTTGCCCTTTGGTTAATCTCTTATTGTTACCGTATCTGACTTTGTTGCCTTGTATTTTGTATATACATTTATTTCTTTATTTGAAATAGGAAAGGGAAGGGGAAAACAGGATGAGAGGAGGGGATGGGGGAAGAGAAATGGGGACAAAAATTAGAAAGGGTATCGATGTGTGAGAAGTAATGCACCAGCTAGTAACTGGTGAATGTAACTATAACTCCTCTGTACATTACCTCAGAAGTAGGTTTTGTACCACTGTTTAAAGCATGACTAACAAAGAGCTGAGACAGATTTAGTCTGCAGAGCCTAAATAATAGCTCAAACAAAGGATAATGTCAGAGGTTGGGTAGGATAATGGAGTAATAGAATCTTGTAAATGCTGTTGATACATAAGTTAAAACAGCCAATTTGGAGAACAGTTTAGGAGTTATTTGTTGTAATGATAAATGAGCACCCAGTATAAGCAAGTCCAGCTCACTACTGTAGTTTCTTACAGCCACCAGGAACTCTGCATAAAGAGATTTGCACCAGGGTCTTTTGGCAATAGTTCTGATATTCCCTCCTGAATGAGGGCTGGCTAAATAACCTATCACATATGGAATCCCCAATATCATTTATGAAAGACGATGCAGTGTTGTGGATAAAGATCAGGAATGAAAAGAAATCAAATACCAGCCTCTGTTACTCTTTCTCTGTCTCTGACTCTGTGTTTTTCTCTGTCCCTCTGTCCCAGTCACTCTGTTTCTGCCTCTCTCGCATGCGTGCGTACACATCTGTTTAACAGAATTCACATGTATTCCATGACTTTGTGAGCCGGGGTTTGATTGTCTCTGCTCACAGGGTGGGGGGGGGGGGGTGGAATCTTAGTTCAGGCCTTTTAGGTTTGGGTGAGTGCTGTGTGCTTCAGACTGAAGAGTTTCAGCTGACCCCCTGCTGTTTGGAAGCCACCAAAAGGAAATAGAATGAGTAATTTGAACACAAATGGGAGACAACCAGGCTCATTTCCATACCAGGAAGAATTTGAATGTCTTCTCCGAAGGGCTGTCTGCTAACTTGGTGCTCATTCAAACTCTTATTTGGGGCGAATGCTTCTTTATAAGCTGCCTTCGTGAGCCTCAAGTAATTCACGGAGATTGATTTGTAAAACATTCTGAATCAATTAAGGCTTTAATCAGCAAAGTAGCAAACTTCACATGGCTTGTGGACTAATTTTACCCGTCTCCCATCAATGTGAACCTAAGATGAAAAAAAAAAAACAATTAAGAGGATGCAATTATCTGTCCTGATTACTGAATTAGAGAGTTTGTGTTTATGCATCCCAAAGTGAAGGTGGGCATCTCCGTGGAAAACGCGCCTGGCAGCTGTGGCATTCGGAGCCCCACTGTGCCCACAGGCGCCTCCTCACAGACCCACTTGGCATCCTGGAGACTCGAGTCATCACACTGCCCTAAGTGAACCCCTCCAGCCAGGGTTCCTGGGGTCTTGTGTACCACTGCTTTGCCGGGCAAGGTCAGAAAGGCTCCTTGCCAGTGGCAGTGGGAGTTTCCCGTGCAGACATCTCATTTGAATTACTGCATCGACAGATCTACTTACCCAATGATTAGGAAATTGGTTCCTTTATTTAGACCAGCCCTGAGCACTGACTGCATATTAGGGCCACTTGGGGAGCTTTGAAAAAGTGCCAGAGCCCAGCAGTCCAATTATAGTAGGTTGTGTAGCCAAGGAGACCCAGTGTTGGCACAGTGCTGGGCGCATTGTCTTCACAACTCTCAGGTGACCCTGGCCACAGCCAGTCTGAGAGCCCAGGGTGTGAGCAGCATTTCAGTCCGCTCAGGAGGAACACTGCTCAATGGATGGTGTTATACCTGCCTGTCTCCTAGGCCTCTCACCCTTCCTTCCAATGGCTTACCCCAAAACCTGTAATATCCCAGCCACTTTGTGGGGGGCCCAAACCACCCAGCAATAGAGTCACCAGCACTCAATGAACCAAGCTATGAGTCATTTTAATGGCAGCACAGCAGCCATTCTCTACCTTCGGGCTGATGCCTGGGGTGGAGCTGAGCTTTTAAAGGTAAACACCACACACAGGTGGTAGTCGCCACATTATGTCGCCTTACAATGCCCATAGTCAATAACCACAAGGATGAAACCACATTCGGGTGGTCATAGCCACCTGCAAGGTTAATACAACCTTCTCTTGTGAGGAGACAGGCAAAGATGTCTTTGCACATCTCAACCTTTCCAGAGGCCGAGTGTCCTTGGACACTTGTATCCTAGCTGCTGGCCCTTTCTTAAAATATGTATGTTACCGACATATTACCATTGTAATGACACTTGAATGTACAGTGTGATCCCACTGAGTGCATTCACATTATCATGCAGCCATTGCACCATCAGTCTCCAGAACTTTTATCTTGTATTTGTGTGTGTGTTGCTATACTCAGATTTGAACCCAGAGCCTGTGCATGCATGCCACTGCTTATGCCACACTCTTGCCTTCCTGATTTATTATTCACACAGTGTCTTATGTTTTTGTTCTGGCCTTGGGCTGAGATCCTCCTACCTGTATCTCTTAGGAGTTGGGATTGCAGGGGTACACCACCACAACTGGCTTATCTCCAGAATCTTTTATCTTCCCATCTCTACACCCACTTCATATTGACTTTCCATCATCAATTCACACACAGAAAAACTGGGTAGCTTCCTCCTCATACTGCTATATACCAATATGCACAGTCCCCCGTTAGAAGCCGCAGGGTCTCACAGCCTCCTCGTGCCCACAGTCTCCATCCTTGTCTGTTTCTGGCAACCCATCGCTTTACCTTTCCAAGTGGATGGTGTCCCTTCTCTGTTGCCATCAGTTCAACATGCCATACTTCCTGGCAAGTTGTGTCTCTTTTGTGTAGTTTGTGAGTACAGGACAATAAGGGGTTTTTTGTTTGTTTGTTTGCTTTTGCCAGTCCTGGGCTTGAGCTCAGGGTCTGAGCACTGTCCTTGGACTTTCTCAAGGCTAGAGCTCTACCACTTGAGCCTCAGCACCACTTCTGGCTTTTTTCTATATATGTGGTACTGAGGAATCAAACCCTGGTCTTTGTGCATGCAAAGCAAGCACTTTAACCACTAGGCCAAACTCCTGGCCCAGGATAATAAGTTTTAAAGGTCTTTTGATTCATATCAGTAGAATTTGAGGATAGAAAGAAAGTGACTATATATGGATAGTTATTATGCTGTGAGCTTTCTAATAGCTCCTCTTTGGAGAGCTAGAAAAAAGGGTAGAGAAGAAATGAAAATAATGTATTTGTGTATATGTGTGTATGCTCTCACACATGCGCATGCACATGTAAGAGAGTGAGCATGTCAGTACCTGGACTTGAAATCAGGGCCTCACAGCCTCACTTGGTTATTTGGTTAGGGCTGGCACAGCTTTACTTCTAGGGCTGTTGCTGGCTAGTTGGAGGTAAATAAGTCTTACAAACTCTCCTGTCCAGGCTGCCTTCAAACAGCAATCATCTGGTCTCAGTTTCCTGAGCAGCTTAGAGGCATGAGCCACCAGCACCTGATAAGACATTATCTTAATAACAGGCAGGGTTAGAGGCTGGGGAAGTAGATTCCCAAGCCAAAGCTGATCTTAGCCACTCTGTTAGCCAGGCAGAAGAGCTGTGCACTTTCTACCCTCTCCAAGGCAGACAGAGGGAGCAGAGCAGATTTGCCTCTTTCCTAGAAGGAAAAACGGGGAAAGGAGCCACTGAGTACAACCCACCTGGCTCCATTCCTCCATGATCACTGTGAGCTCTCACCCTGGGGAGGAAAAGGAAGGCAAAGGGAGAACGCATGAGTGAAAACAGTGGGGACCCAAGAAGACATAAGATACCTTCATGAAACACTTCTTTAGCCCTATTTGAACTTGGTCTCCAACCCCTGGCAGCTTGGGGTTGCTGGCCTTACCCACATTTTCTGTGCTTTTGAAAATCCCACCTCTTTTCCCTTTGGTAGGATGCCCCCATTTCCTCAGACAGGTTTTACTGACAGGATCCTTACCTTGAAAGTAATATGTGCAAGGAGGCAGAAGTTAAAGGATCCTTCCCTGACTCACAGTGTGATGGGCAGAAAGGAGAGAAGGAGATGCATGGAAGGCTGTAGGAGGAGGAGGGAGGGGCCAGGTAGAATCCTCCTGAAGAGCAGGAGTGCCAAGCATGGGCCACAGAGAGGAGGGAGAGAGTGGAGAAGGCACTCACCTCCTGGTCCTCCTTGTCACTCCCTTGTCCTCCTCATTGGGAAATGAAACCACAGCCTACGAGTGAGCAGCCACGTGACTGTTTATCTCTGATCTCTCCACAGCAGCCCGTGGATATCTTTTCCGTAACCAAGTTCAGTCAGACACTGTTGCTTATGCCCTGCAAAGGGAAATGCTAGTGATCTGTACTTTGTAGCACTCTGCAATGTACATTGCCTAGGCAGACAGAGAACAATAAGAAGAAAGAAGCCTGATATGCAGCACAAAGAAAATGCAGTCAGCATAACAGACCAGAAAGTAGAATAGGACAGTATAGACATGTTTTTACTTGCTTTTAAAAAATATACTATAACTACCGACCTTAGTCCTTTAATGACTGGGGGGCTGATTTCTATCTATAGATGACAATGCAATCTGTCTGTAGATAGCAACAAAATCAGAGCCTTTCTTAGGTCCCCAGTCACTGGAAGCTGATTTGTTCATGTATTCATTAATTCACCAAATATTGATTGAGCCCCTCTCACTGGCTGGGCCTCATTCCAGGCTGTGGGAATTCCTCAGTGAGCAGAGCATAGATGCTCCCGAACCCCAGCCCTATAGGGGAGAGATAACAAGCCAACATACACAACTGTGGTAACTCCAGAGCATGCTCTATGCTTCCTGTATGCTCTGTGTTTTCCTCAGCAGAGAACAGAGCTGCATCCTTAGGGCAGGTAGGAAGGCTGTGGTTTATTTGCTGGAAGAGTACAGGTTGGGGACTGGGTGAGGGTTGGGGGATCATGTAGTGCTTCCTCCATGTAGGCTCCCTGCTGGGCTTTAGGGTGGGGTGCAGCTGGCTCCTCCCTCTTCCATGCTTGCCACACCTGGCCTGGCTGAGTGGCTACTGTGTGTGTGTGTGTGTGTGTGTGTGTGTGTGTGTGTGTGTGTGTAGGGGAGGTGGGGTCCTCACCAATTGCCAATGGGAAAGTCACATTGTTCCAAGTGGTGATATAAGAATCACCAGGAATTAGGTTTAATCAAACATAGAAAAGGTATGATTGTGCCAGATTGGGTTCACATGAGTTAAAAAACAACCTCAGCCAGTCTCTCATCTGAGGAGAAGAATTCAAATGGACTGAATCAAAAACAGATACCTAACCCAGGTCAGGAGGAAAAAAAAAACAGGAATAGAACAGGAATAGAAATAGACTTTTAATTGAAAGCATATGTTCCCCCAAGTATGTGAAGAAATTAGAATTTGACTAGGTTGGTAGGAAGTCGGTCAAGAGCATAGCTGTTTTGATTAAAATTTTTTTCTATCTTTAGCTTATTCACCACCTTTGAGATAGTATGTCTTTTTTAATCGAAATTATTTCCTTAGGAATAATAACATATCTTATTTCTTAGCTGTCATTCCTTGGCTCTGTGTACTATCCCCCTTGGATTGGTGATGGGGTGTGTGTGTGTGTGTGTGTGTGTGTGTGTGTGTGTGTGTGTGTGTGTGTTTCTTTCATGAAAGAGAGAAATGTCGTTTCATTCAGACTATTACTTATCCCATATATATTTCTAGAGATGATTGGGGTCCACAGATTGTGTAAACCTTCTCATAAAAAACAATTTCATTTTGGTTTGCATGCTTAGCAGAATGTTAATCCTGGCATGTTTAGCAACAGCAGTGAATGATTGAACTGAGGGGCATGTGAAGTTCAGAAGAAAGGTCCCAATCCAAGGAGCTATAGGCCAGCCTAGGAGTTGGAAAGCAATAGAACCAAGAAGTTAACGTTACCCACTGGAGTAGTTTCATTTATTGTTCATTGATAAACACTAAATAAATATAGCACCAGTCCTCAGTTCTGAAGATTGTGCTGCCTCATTTTTTTTCAGAGGTGCCTGGAATCTGAGCAAGAGCTTTGTCTCTGGGAAGCACTGTGATTATTAAAGATCACCAAGCAGACCCTTCATATAATGAGATTAAAAACTCACCATACAGAAGACAAGACTTTATTAAAACAGAAATAGGAAAAGAAAGCCACCTTATCAAAGTTGGCTTTATAGATTGGATGACATCTGGTTAATAAATTTGCTGTTTTTGTTGAAAACAGAATTTGCATTCCTCCCATTAGATAAAATATATGGCTGTCTTTGCAACTAGATAAGTAATCAAGTCTGCTACCATAGGAGCAAGAACTTAGTAACATGTTAATGTTACTAACCTTCTAGACTTGCTCCTGCTTTTACATATTAGCATGGTCATAACTTGTGTACTATATTTCTTCATAAACTAAAGGCACCTGTAGCTTAACTCATACAGGTATGTTCGTGTGCTATCTATGTGTTGTATTGGGGCTTGAACTCAGGACTTCAAGCTCTCATTTGGCTTTTTCACTCAAGGATGACATTCTGCCACCGAGCCACAGATCCACTTCTGACGTTTTGCTGGTTAGAGAAGAGTCTCACAGACTCTGCTTCGCCTGGTGGCTTTGAATTTTCGAGTCACAGATCTCAACCACGTGAATAGCTGAGAGGATGGGCATGAGCCACCTGTGTCTTGCTGTTTATAAGAGTTTCTTTTGGCCCTTCTTAGTGTCCTTAGTGAAAAACATCTCCATTGCTCTCTTGGTTGGCTAATACTGTAAGCAGAGCAGATGACAAACTCAGTATCATTGCTCTGTATAGGAAAATGTAAATTGGTGCACTGAATTGTCATTAGCCAGTACCAGGGAAGGGAATAGGATGCAGATTGACATTTTTCATTCAGAAAGACAAATCTCATTCTAGTAATTCTGCACAGGATTCTACTTGGCTCCAAAGCATCATCAGTTGAAATCTCCTTTTCTTTATCCTTTTTTTTTTCTGAGAAAACAATTCTGTGATTTCCATTTCTTTAAGATCTCAGAGAAAGAATCCCATAGGGAAGCAGGGAGGCTGAGTCTGGTCCCTTTGGGCCTTTCTAGGTGCTGCTGAGCTTCTGTCAACTCTGCTCTGGCCCCCCCCTCCCCCACACCTCTTCCAGTGTGCACAGTACTCCTAGCCACTGGGATGCCATTAATCCGATGTAGTTTCCTCGCAGATCAGAAAATGACCAGTCCCATTCTTGATTTTTGCAAAGCTCTGGTTTTAACACTTTAGCTGTAAAGGACTTTGGCTACACAGGAAGTTGATTCCCTTTGTAAGGGGATACCTTTTTGCCTAGCTTAAGTGCAGAGGGCTTAAATGTACACTTAAATTAAAAACCAACCTTACACATCACCTGCACCTTTAACAAATAATAAATGTACTTGTCTTTTTTTTGCTCCCAGAGGGTAGGGAAGGAAAATGCTGTTTAAATTGTTTCATTCAGAAGAAATGCCACCTGATATTTATTGCTCCCTGAGCATTGCAAGTTAAAAAAAACCTCATGGATGTATTTTGGGTTCCCCATCTATATGTAATGAAAAAGAAATTTTGTGTAAATGGTGTCCTGTCATTGCATCATTAAACATAGAAATGATCAGAACACAAAAAAGCGTTTGGAAACACATTTCCCTTTAATACTTGGTCAGCACTCAGAAAAGTTTATGTAAAGCTATATAATACTTTGCTTTTAAGTGTCCATAAAGTTATTATAATCTGGAAGCCATAGCTTTCATGAGTTTTTGATATATTAAACTTAACACTCTTGCTCAGTAAATTTATTCAAATACATCAGGTAATTGCCACGTCTATTATTTTTACAGCTCTTTGCCCCCTTTTAAACTGAGATAGCTGACCTAGCAGGAGGTCTCCAGGATGCCAGTGCTCAAGTGAGGATGGAACTGTCCCATTAACAAGGGAGATGTGGAGAGCATGCCATTTCTAAATAAATAGCCACGATTGGTATCTCCCAGTGCCCATTCAAAATGTTCTTCTTTGGCTCTTCCTTCCCTCAACCTTTGAGGGAAATTTCCAGAAGGACATTGTATCTGTGTGTGTGTGTGTGTGTGTGTGTGTGTGTGTGTGTGTGTGTGTGAATTTTAAACTGGAAAGTAAGAATTACAGAATTAAAAAGTTGGATCAGACAGTTGAAGAACTCTTTCCTTCACCTATTTTCCTGGCCTTAGTGTTGTATAAACCATAGCATACATGTCTGAACAAAGAGCATAACATTGGTTCCTCATCATTACCTAAACCACAGTTAGCGCCTCAGATTTCACTCCCTGCCCTCAGATGCTTTTCCTTTGCAGTAACTGCCCCAGTTACCGTACTGTTTGGTTGCTGTACGTCACTTGTCTCTTCAGCTATGTCACAGTTGCTCATTCTCTCCCTGAGTTTGGTGACCTTGATCCTTTGAAACAGTGTTGGTCAGGTATTTTGTGGAGGTTGTTTGATTGACAGTGTATGAAGTGTATAGATCACAGTGAGATCATCTGACCTCTTCATTTCAGCATTTGATCTTCCCATCTTCCAACATGCTTCTCTCTGCACTAATTTGGATTGTCTTTGATCTTTTTCTCCTGCATTTTGTAGAGTTTAACACATAGCTTATACATGTGTAATTTTTTTACCTAAATATTTCTCCTCTCCCTCTTCCTTTTTTCCTTCCTTCCTTCCATTTTTCCAAGAGTGTAAATGGTAGTTTCTGTGTTTTGATTTTCTTCCAAAATCCCATTGTTCATGGCTAGTATATAGGAACACAGCTGACCCTCCTACATTGAAGGTATCCTGCCATCTCTCAAAATCCACCTGTTAGATCTGGAATCTTTGCACAAATTCTTTGGGGATTTCTTCAGGATTGGTCATTCCACTTATGAATGAGGACAGCTTGATTGCATTCCTTGCAGCACATATGATTTCAGTTTCCTGTCTTATCACACTTGTAAGAACTAAGTATAGTGCTGCACATTGAAAGAAAATCATCTTTCTTGCCCCAGACCTTAAGGGAAGAGACGCTAGACTTTCACCATTAAAACAGAATCTTTAGCTGCATTTTTTCATAGATGTTCTTGAGTTGAAGAGGTTTGCATCTTCTTCTTTTCATGTTCTGTCCATTTCTTGAGTGTGTAACTTCATGTTTCACTAATTACAGAATGTTCTTTGCTATTATTTCTTCAATCATTTCATCTACACCTTCTTTTCTTCTTCATTTAATATTCCAGTTACAAGTCTGTGTGGCTGTTTAGCATTCTTCATTTCTTTCATGCTCTATTTAGTTTTGTTCACCCATGGGGTTTTTTTTTTGGTTGGTTTTTTTTTTTTTCTGATTGCATTTCAGTTTGGGTAATTTCTATTGACCTCTCTTCAATTTCAGTAGACTTCTATTGATTTTTTAAAGTCTATTCACAAGCTCACTAGAGGCATTCTCCATCACAATACCGCATTTTTAAATATATTTCTTTTCATACTTCCTATTTCTGCATCTAATTACCTATCTGGTGTTATCTGTTCCCTGTTATTAAAAACATGAATACATTAACCACAGTTGGCTTGAATTCTCTGTCGGAGGAATGACATTCATGCCATGTGTGAGGTCACTCATTTCTGACAGTTGTTCTGTTTCTTCATGGTGGTATTTCTGATTTTTTTAGCACACCTCATATTTGGTTGTTGAAAGCAAGAAAAGCTATCCTTGTCAGCAGGTGTCAAGATATCTGTTTTTCATGCTTGAATATGAACATGCCTTTCCTTCTGCAAGGCCTTCAATGTGAGTGAAAGTTGGTGTTAATTTAGTCAGGATTAGACTGGATTTAGCTTGCTGTTGCTATGGTTACCCTCCCTCCATTGGCCACCTCAGGCTCCTGTAGAGGTGTCTACTGTGTGTGTTGTCAGAACAGAAGGTCCTCTTTGCTCCCCAGAGGTTCACCATCTCTGGTAGCCTTCCAGTTTTTGCTGTTTTCTTGTTGTATCACTCTTGGAAAAAATAAGTAGTCCTTTAGTCCTCTAAGTACCCCCAGTGGTCCGCTGTTCAGAAGTTTATGCCTCGCAGCTCCATGGGGAGGAAGGGCTGCTGGAACTGGTCCTCCCTCTCAGTACAGCCTGCATCTGGCTGCCTGTGGGGCTGGCTGGTGGTGGCTTTTCTGTGCCGAATCTGCTTCTTCTCATCTCCCCATCTTGGTTTCCCTGAACTTTTTGAAGTTAGAGGATTTGGGGCAAAAAAGAAAAAGTAGCAGGTGACTAGAGAAGAGGAATAGAAGGAAGAAGTTCTTATAAAACTAGCATACTTATAAACTGGCACAGATATTTAAAGGTTGCATTGTCTGAGCAATACCCACAGAGACTCCTGAGGTGCAAACCTTCTGCGGGGATTTCTCTTGAAGATGCCTTAACACCTAAAAATGTGACCTTCCAACAAGTAGGCCCAGCACCAAGTACCCTTTGTGCCTCTACCTTCTTAGTCTCTTCTTCCTGGGCAGCTCTCATGGCAGGATCTCATATGTTGTCCCCTATGGTGGAACTTTCTCCTATCATTACATGATGAGAGATATCCAGTTAGGTTCCAAGCCAGCTCTTCTGTGGCAGTGCCAATCCATCCTCTTGGCCTCTGGTTTTCTCTGATGGAAATCAACCATCCATCTCCTGTCCCCACAAATTGCCAGGGACACATATCCTAACTCCACTATGACCTCCTGCAGCCCTTCTCTCATGCCTCAGGAGATAGGAGGTAAGTGCTGAGCTCCTAGCACTTTGACCACAGTCACTTAAGTTTTTCTTCTATCTACAGCTATTTTTCCCATCAATCTCCTTTATGGAAAATTGTGTTCAGATAAAAGTTGCAAAAAAAAGTCTCCCAAAAAGACCTTTATTTCTGTTTTTTGTTTGTTTATTTTTTACAATTTTAAAACATGGAAACATTTGGACAGACATTGAGAGTTCATAACATCCCTAGATACTTAGAGTTGAAGTTAGTGAAAAAAATGTTTTAGATTTCAGAACTCACAATACCACTATTGTAGTAGATCTTAAGTGGCAAAATAAGAGCTTTCAGGGCAAAAAAAAAATGCATGCTTAGTGTCTCTCCTCTTCACCCAGCCACCAGCATCAACTGCCCTTCCATGTGAGCTCACATAGCTTCACATGGTGAAGATGTTGGGTAGAACTGGAGTCACTTAGTCTTAGCACTTCACTATAGACCTACCAGACTTCACCCCATGACCTCTCCCCACACATGCAGACAATTTTATTTTTATGGAATTGAATTGTACCTTTATTAATGAGAATTTTCTCATGCTTACTTGGTTGGCACTCTACCACTTAGACACACTTCCAGCCAGATTTTTCACTGGTTATTTTTAGGATAATGTCACTCACTACTTCAGGCTTTCCATAGTTGCTAGGATCACAGGCATATGCCATCCCAGTTGGCTTCCCTCCATTAAGACTGAGTCTCAGAATTTCCTGCCTGTAACTTTGATCATCCTATCTTCAGTCTCTCAAGTAACTAGGAATACAAGCATGAGCCCCTATGTCAGCCTGCTTTGAACTTTTGTTAAAGCAAAGATTGTCTCCATCCACCCTTCCTAGATGTCTTATTAACACCCAATTCTTGGATTCAGAAGCAAAATATTCATTATTAAAGAGCATAGTTACAAATTCCAGTGTGGTAATTAGCAAGACAAGACTCCAGATTCTGTTGGGAATAGATCCTAGACTCATAAGAATGCATGTCTTAACTAAGCAAGTATCTACCTCATGAATCAGACCTCAGGTCCTAAACCACTCTGACCCCTGGCAGTGAAGAATCACTCCTTCTCCTGCTGTTGTCTATGCACTAATAAGCCACAGTGTCCCCCAAATGCAGATCATTGAATTCTGTCTCTGAGCCATTGTGAGGTATAGCAGTTCTCCTCTGAACACAGCAGGTCCTACCTAGGTGCAGAGAAGCTACGAGTGTGACAGCATCAGATGGTGCCCATGGTCCAGTGTACCTGTCCTCAAGTTCATACAAATACCAGGTCTCTGATGAGAAATAGGAACTGTATTACCTTTAGATGTTTTCTCCCTTTTGATCTCACTAATAAAAGTATGAAAAACACGAAAGGACCCAGGAAAATATGGAAAAGAAATGTAACATCATCTGCCAGCCTATCTCACATAAGGGGAAGTACATCCTTCTAAAGCTTTGTCTATGTAAATGTGTGGAAGGGCACAAAAGTGTATGCTACAGGTCACAGCTGCAGCCTCTGCTGCACTCGGTGCCCTGACCCAGGTGTGTATCCCTGTCAGCAGGTACACCATCCTTGCATGTCACTGGGCTCTTCCAAATGTATTTGCCAGTAACTGCATTCAGATTTCTTTCAGGGATCCACAGTGGACTACCTTCTACATATTTATGTCTTTTCATACATGCATGGCTGTTTTCTTAGAATATCCTCTGACAAGTGAATTTGCTGGAGCAAAGGGAAATGCATATTTTAAATAATGAGATTACTGAATTGACTTGAAGATGGCTAAATCGTATTCCTATTAAGGTATCACCACATGTTAGAATTTTCTTTTTTTTTTAAGTACTGATATTGAACTTCAAGGCCTCACATTTACTGCCACTCGGGCCACATCCTTAGTCATTTGAGTTTTAGTTTATTTTCACTTTGCCCAGACTAGCCGTGGATCTCAGTCTTCTAACAACAAGTAGCTGGGTTACGGGTGTGTGCCACCACATCCAGCACACACTGAGCATCTTGTGAATAAAAGGAAGTGTTTCTGTATTCTTTGATAGTAGGAACATTTCCTCCTAAAATGAGATAGTACCTAGAGAAAAACCTTTATACTAAAGTCATAAAAAAAAAATCTGACCAAATTGTAGCTACACACCGAGTCTTTCTGTGTGAAGAGTTCACCGACAGGCCCCAGCATCACAGTGGAATCTTAACTAGACTCTCCAATGATCTCGGCAGATGGCAGAGCGGGGTCTGAAGTCACAGATCTGGGTGAAGCCAAGTCTGCACATCTCTTCCTTCTGCTTTTCCTCTCACCCACTTTCTTATATTGAAATAGTCACCTTTTCCATTCCTAGGAGAAATATTGTTATTTTTCTCCTAATGTCAGGGCTGCCCTCTGACATTTAAAATTCTTTCAGGGAAGTTCAGTGTGCATACAGAAACGCAGAAAAGCTCCTCTGAATGAAAGGCTTATGAGTAAAGGCTTATGGAATCACTGCTAAGGACAAGACCAAGAACTGCTCATGACCACTTTCCGCTACACACAATCATAATTAAAAAGGGAAAAATCACCCTGACAGTCTCATGGGCCAGATTGTTACAGCAGGTAAGCATTCATTTCTCTTTAGGCGAATGTATCCAAATGGCCTCCCCACCCTTTTGCCATTAATCTTCTTTGAGGCAGTGAACTTGGGCTTCTGACTTACCATGGTTCACCTTAGGAATTTTCCATCTAGCTTAAAGAGTATCAAAAGAAAACCCCATTTAGTAGAAACTGTACTTTGAATTTGAGTCTTTTTCCAAGATGGTGGCACATGGCCCCATCCTCTTTCACAGTGCTGCTGGCTGAGAGAGCCCTGGGGTCAGGAGATGAATAAGTGGGGCTCCCTAGATCCAGTGTGGCTAAACTCTAATGGTCCGTAGAGTAGGAGTGTTAAATGGACTGTCCACTTACAGTAAAATCAACCCACCGGGGTTATCAGGATGTCACAACTTCACTCTAGGTGGCACATCTGTATTCTGTGTGCAGTAACTTGCATCATTTTTAAGTTGTCCCAACACTGATAAAGCTTTCGCTAAAGCTTTTTGCCAGTGACACTAAAGCAAGACACTGTGAGCACAGAAGAGGTGGCTTGCAAAACGTGTGACCAAGAGTCCTCTGTCTGTCATGTTCTAAAAGCAGTTTGATCCAAGGCGAAGCCAGTGGCTTGGTATGTGTGGATTTGGGGTCAGAACTAGGAAGTTTCTAGAGAATAGAGAAGGTAAAAGATCACATGGAACACCACTTCTAGGGGTGCCGGGAATTAGAAATGCCATACAGATTACTTGGTGCAGACTTGGCAGCCAAAGCCTTGGGGCTCTACCAGATGTCACAGCCTCAGGACTCATTAGAGGCAGAACCACCCCTGACTGCTAACTCTCACCGACTTTCTTTCCCGGGGCCTGTGAGTACCACGGAGAAATTTCCAGGCCAGCGGCCCTCCCACCCCTGTGCTCAGTCTTGTGCAGCCATGCACTGTGGGTCGAGGATTGGCATCGGGTTTACTCTTGTTGTTCACTCAATAGTTTTTGCATGGTCTTTTTTTGTGTGTAGTCAATGTTCCATTTTTCTTCCCCTCTACAAACACCACCATGCCTGAAGTGCCTCCCCTGCTTGCAGAGAAGTTATAGCCTGGGTTGTAGCAGAACAGTGCTCTGATTAAAGTGATTAAAACTATATACAGCATGCATAATTAACCTCTGCGCGGCTGTCACCACAAGCTGATGCGTGGAGCTGATACGGTATCTGTCAGTGGCAGCCAGCGTATGCTACATGACCATTTTTCCCCCTGCAGAATTTTAATCACTTGAGATAAAGAGCAGGAGAGAGAGGGAGAGAAAGATCAAGGCCATATTAATCCTCTCAATGGCTTTATAATTTCCATTCTATTCTGCTGCTGGTAATCAAGAAAAATAATGCTGCCTTAATCCTGGATGCCAAGGTCAATCATCTGTGTGCCCTCTGATGGGAAAGATGTCACCATGAAAAGGTGCTTAATGAACAGAATTTTCCCAGATGCCTCTGGGAAAGGAATGCATTCCAGGATCTCAGGATGGTCAGCTGGGCCCTGATTTCAAGCAGAAATGATCTAAAGCATTAGCCCTGTTAGACATAAATTCTAACAGCTGCCTGAGGCTGCAGACTGGCCACAGGTAGCAATCCATGATGGGAAATTCAGGGGTGAGCCACAGCAGCTGGTCACGGGTGGAGTGGATAGGGTGACCCTCTGATTAGCAGTTGGACAACTCAGCTGGAGGTCAGTGCCAGTGGCTGTGGGGCCCGAGCAGCAGGCACTCAGCCCCCTCCAGTGCCTCTCTGGAGGGCCGCCAAGATCAAAATACAAATGCAGTGATGCGAAGACGTGTGGTGACATTTTCAAACCATGTCCTGTTGCTTTTTTTTTTTTAAGAACATTCAGACAGGTGAAAAACAAAGTCCTTTCAGCCCCACAGCACCTGAACTAAATTCCAAATGGCTGCTCCATGCTTCTCCCACCCCTGAACCCCACTCTTGGTGGGTTTCCTCCCCCAAACATCCTTCCTTGACTGAGGTAAAGGAACTAACTTGGCTGTCATCGAAGGATCTAGACTAGCAGGCTGGAAGCAAACTGCTAGAGTCTGGCCTCAGATCTGCAGGACACCCTGCCCCTGGGTGGGACTTATTAGAAGGGTCATTTGTCTTGGTAGAACAACAGGCCTGGAGTCTAAATTCAAATGTCTACTATGTTCTAGGGATAGTGAAACAAGATGAGTTAACTAGCTGGCTATTTATACTTGAGAACAAAACTAATGGTAGACAGGTTTCAGAGCTATTTCCTGAGATGTAAATGGTTCTTATGTAGGTTTATAAACAACTGTGAAGTTTACTTCTTTCCAAAGCACAGCTACCCTTTGCAACCTAAGGCTTGCTGGCTAGAGTCAACTTGGATGTGTGTCTCTTGAGAAATCCCTGAAGTATTCAGAAGACCTTTGGGTCTTCAGATGCCCTTGGGTTCTTGGCCTGATCCCATTTGTGCCCTTGGGATAGGCAGAAGGTAAAAATTATTACAAACCAGAAGAGCCTTTGGCGATAGACCCTCTGTCTCCGGAAGAGCACTTCTCTGTTCTCTCCTTTACAGTCTGACCACAGACCCTGATTCCTTCCCTTCTGAAATCTGCTTGGACTTAGCAAACACATCTATTTGGGTCCTAGTCATTTTAAATTAAGAATTACCTGATCTGGTCTGGAATAAAATTTACCCTTGGACTGTTCCTTGAAAAGATAGTCTCAGAGCCAATGTAGACTGTAAATGTTTCCCTTCTTATGGGCAAATGACTGGTAGGGCTTAGGTACCATCTTTACACATGAATATCTCTTCCTTCTTCCTCCTCTTTACCTTCTTCTCCCTCTCCCTCTCATTTGCTCTCTCCCCTACTCTTTCCTACACCCTACCCCTCCTCTCCCTCCCTTCTCCCTCACCTTCTCTCTTCTCCTCTCCCTCTTTAATGCAAGCAGATTTGGCAGGGCCTCTCTTTGAAACCACTTTGTTAGCAATTTTATCAGTTAAAATGAGTGAAACAAAAAATGTTTTTAATCTGTAATTTGAAATTTCTCTGCTTTCTCTGGGTTAGTGTACTGGATTGATGCAGAAACCAGCTAATTATATATACCGAACAGACTGTTCTGGCTTTTTTCCCCTCCAGTGTAATTTCAATAATGGGGCATTTGCCCCATTTCCATACATCAGTAGAAATGTTGGCTGGAAGGGCCACACAGATGTGATCCTCACAAGAAACTGCCACACGAAGTGTCTGGCATAGCCTGAAAGCCAGAAGCCTCTGCAGTAGGTTCCACCATGGCCCAGGGCTCTGGACTAGTGCCTTGTCTCTGCACTAAGAGTTAAGCAGAGATTTCCCAGGGACCATAGGTAGACATACCCTTCAACCTGCATGTCTCTGGCTTTTATGCTAGGGTCCTTTCTAAGATTGCTTTTTGAAAAAAAAAGAAAAAAGAAAAGAAAAAGAGAAAGGTTCTTAAAAGTTGAACTTTGCTCTGTTTCAGCAAGATTTATTAGACCAGACTGACCTTTCTGATAAGAGTGTAAAAGAGAAATGTATGTGAGAAAGTACTTGCCTTTGTATGCCTGTCTTCCGTTCATTAATTCAGGGGTGTGTGTGTGTGTGTGTGTGTGTGTGTGTGTGTGTGTGTGTGTGTGTGTGTGTATGTGTGTGTGTGTAAAGCTTGTCATTATTTAGGGTTGTGTTGATGCTAAATGAGTCCCAGAAATCCATCCTCAAGAGTAACCAAAATCTGCCCCCCCACCACAAACCCAACAAACCAATCACTAAATGGTCAAAGGAACTAAAGGGAAACATCAAAAGATGAGGTTACAACGGCAAAAAAAGAGGGGAGGGGCAGGAGTTTGGCCTAGTGGTAGAGTGCTTGCCTAGCATGCACGAAGACCCAGGTTTGATTCCTCAGTACCAGAAAAAGCTAGGAATGGTGCTGTGGCTCAAGTGGCAGAGTGCTAGCCTTGAGGAAAAAGCCCAAGGACAGTGCTCAGGCCCTGAGTTCAAGCCCCAGGACTGGCCAAAAAAAAGAGAGAGAGAGAAAGAAAGAAAGAAAATGTTCATCATCGATTGTCATAAAGGAAATGCAAATATAAACAACCCTATGATACCACTTTATCCCAATTAGAATGGCCAATAGTCTGAACTCAGACAATGACAAATGCTAGTGGGGTTGTAGAGAAAGAGGAACCCTACTGCACTGCTGGTGGGAATGTAAACTAGTTCAGCCACTCTGGAAAGCAGTTTGGAAGTTTCTTAAAAAACTGAAAATAGAACTTCCTTACAATCCTGCCATACCACTCCTGGGCATCTACCCAGAACATCATAACCCAGGATATGATAAGGACACCTGCTCAGCCATGTTCATCTCTGCACTATTCACAATAGACAAGCAATGGAAACAACCCAGATGCCCCACTAGAGATGAATGGATACCAAAAATGTGGCACATATATACAATGGAATTCTCCATAGCCAACAGACAAGATAAAATAATGGAATTCACTAGGAAATGGATGAATCTAAAGTGAATCATGTTGAGTGAGACAAGTCAAGACCTAAGGAACAAAAGGTGCATGACCTCCTTAAAATGTGGATATTAGAACCAAACAGTACAAGAGCAATGACTCAATATTCAGGTACCCAAGGTTATGGACATGGGCTTGGAAATATAATCATAACTACATAGACATAAAAAATATATGTGGGCTATATACTCTACAGACATAATGTTGTATTTTATAGATTGATATGTATCTATGACATACAGAACCTCTGCTTGATTTTAATTATGTTCTAAAATCTATGTGCTAGTGATTGCATATAGAGATTTTCTTCTTGAATACTTGTTTGTTAAACATGACATTTGAAATATGATGTAAAAATCAGTGTTAATAAGAATCTAAAAAAAAAAAGAATAACCAGGAAACAAGGGAAAACTTCAGTGTTCAGTGGACCTCAGGTTATGGAGGCCTTTCCCCTCACTGCCAAGAAACATGGTGTAGACAGAAACCAGAGCATTGTTCCACAGCCGTTTCCCACTCTGCACATGGGCTGTGCTCCCTCTGCTGCCGTGGCTCTAAATCCCATCACCTCTCCCGTTTCTGTCCCACGCTTCTGGGCTTCATCCTTTTTCCCCTAAACGATTTCATATCCTAACTGTTCCGCCTCCTACCCTTCTTTTTACATAGACTTCCATGAAGACAGTGTTAAATGCATGCCTCACGTGCAAGACCCATAGTTTCACCCCAGCAACACACACATGGATGTGACCAGATCACCAAGCTCACCATTCATCCTTATTTATTTCCCATTGCAAGAAGATCCAAGTCCAAAGTCTCAGCTTTTGACCAAGTATTCAGCATTGGACATAGGCCTCCAAGTGGCTTATTTGTTCACAGCTTTTTGATGGCTGTGTACATTTGGTATCTGTCGGGGTTGGAGCTCACCCTGGGCCTCTTGTGTTTGACTTCTTTGTGACTAGCACATGAAAGGTATGCCTTATATTTGAACTGCCTCTATTGCAAAGCTTACTTTGTTGTTGCTATTATATATATATATGTGTGTGTATATATACATATATATACGTATATGGTGTTTCTATGGGCCAGGCACTTGTTTTAACTCTTCACTACAACCTTAGCTGGGAAAGCAAATAGCTTCTTAACTCCGAAAAGGAAGTGGGGTCTCAGAGGGATTAACTTTTGCAGTCTCTTTTTTGGGGAGTGAAGCAGGAAGGCTGATATTTGGGCTTAAACTCAGAGCCAAGGCCCCATCCCTGAGCTGCTTTTGCTCAAGGTAAGCACTCTTCTCACTTTAGCCATAGTGCCACCTTTGGCTTTTTTTGAGTTAGTTATTAGAATTGAGAGTGTCACAGACATCACTGCCCAGGCTGGCTTTGAATCCTGATCCTCAGATCTCAGCTCCTGAGTAGCCAGGGTTACAGGTGTGAGCCACTAGTGCCTGGCAAGCCCTTAGCTATAGTGCTGTACCATTTAGGCCACAGCTCCACTTGTAGCTCTTTTCTGGTTAGTTGAAGAGACTAAGGACTTTCCTGCATGGGCCGGCTTTGAACCATGATCCTCAGATCTCAACTTCTTAAGTAGCTAGGGTTCCAAGTGTGAACCACTGATGCTGACCCCAAATTAGCCATCTTTGAGCACCTGCCAAGTGCCAGGCTACTCTTGGGCACTGCGTAGAGGGCTCTGCACTGCAGTAGGAGAGCAGGAGCCCAGACCCCACATGGTATGAAGCAGCATGGTCTCATCTTCCCCCCCCCACACACACCCTGTGTTCTCATCTTCACACACACCCTGTGCTCATGGTATGATTCCTTCATACCACGAAGGAAAAGATGTCTCCCTGGGATGACCTTGCACTTGGAGAATGTAGTCTCTGTGAGTCTTTGGTCAAGTGGGGAAGATATAGGCAGGTGGTCCCTGCCAGTACCCCAGGAAGCTGCCATGCCACAACACACAGGTGTACATAAACTTGACCCTGCTCACACACTGCAGTGTGCTGGTTTGCAGGGAGAGTTAAAAATGAACTGGCAATTACCCAGGGCTGGCTGCTTTGAGAGTTCCACATGTAAACTGAAGTCCTGGATGGCAGAGTCCTGAGTCACCGGTGACACACCTTCCTCATGCCTTACAGAGAATGTGAGGGAGATCCCTGCACGCTCTGTGTTACTTACACGTTGCCGTACATGTATGTCATGTGTGTGTGTAACTCTGGGAACCCCCACCACTCTTTTGGCTGTCAAGTCAGCTCAGCCTCCCAGCTCTGCCCCCCCCTCTGCTTCCTCTCTGAAGCCAGTGAGTGTCATAGCATCTATTAGCCATCTTTCATCAAATAAAGTACGTGCTGCTTAATTATTTAGGTAATTCCTGGCCTTCTCTATTGCCCATTATTCCACAGTGTCAACCTGCATTAGTGGAACAGCTTCATGGACATGTTTCTTGTCTCTCATTTCCTCCTCATATTTCTAGTAGCTGTGGTAGTGACAAATGCTGACATTCATTAAGTACTTTCTGGAGGTGGTCGCAGAAGTGTGCACTTTGCTGCCTGTCCTGATTCTCCCACTGGTCGCCTAAGCTGAGCTCTGAATTCAGTTGTCCCTCATTCTCTTCTGCAGTAAGGATTGCAGGATACGTGGTCTACTTCGGAGGGAACAGGAGCGGAAAAAGGAAGGCAGCCAGCCAATCACAGGCTTTAGTCCTTTAGAATGGTGGAAGTTTGAACAAAACATACACCATATAGTTCCCCATGCCACCGTGCGGGGAACCCAGAGGGACCCAGAGGGACCCAGGGAGCTGCTCTCCAACCCCAGGCGGTCACCCCTGGCCTGACAGCTGTACGCAGGGGTCCTGATTCTCCTGTCCATCTGGCCAGCGCGGATGAGTACAGAGCAGGCTCCAGCTACAGAGAAAGCAGTGAGGCGAGGAGTTGCAGATGTTCGACTGACTAAGTCACTGCCAGACACTGTGTGTGGAGCTGGGGAGGGTAGAGCGGGCACCCGCAGCATCTGCCGCACAGGCCTGGAGGAGCTGTCCCTCCACAGACCAGGAGACACTCTTGGTGAGCTAAGCTCCTTCTTCATGTTGCACTTCAGCTCCTCCATCCTCTGCCGCTTTGCTGGGGCATATGTTTAACTTGCATTGCTGCCCAGTGAGCTTGGGGCCTGCCCCTCTCTCTGGCTGGTATTTTTCCTCTTGATCCTGCCTCAAATATTGGCTCCCTAGGTCTCCACCTCCTATGTCCACAAAGGAGCACATTTCATCCCCTGTCTGCAAGCACCTGCAGGGTCAGGAAGTGAATCTGTACTGTGATTTCAATTCACACGTTGAGGGCTGGGCAGGGAGGTGATACTCCTTGTGTACCTGGTGTTTAACTCCTGGTGGTTTAACCCTGATGTGCTCGAGTGCTGTCCTTCACATGGAGCCCACTATGGGTCATGTGGTGAGGCACGGTCCAGCCTGCTTTGATCCCATGGCTCCTCTGTGTCAGGCTTACCTACAGATGACAGGGAGACTCATACTTGAGCTATTCACTAATTCAGTCCAAAATGATCCCGCCATTTCCATTTTCTAAGCCAAAACAGAGCTCCAAATAATTATAAGGAAGCTAAGAAATATAGGCCCAGCAAGGGTGAGGAGGGACCACCAGAATATTTGCAGCCCCAGAAATGCCAGCCCCAGGAGAGCAGTAATGATAATTAAGCAATCATGATCAGGGCCCGCCCAGGGCATTTCCTGGGGTTTTCTAAACCGCTGGAGGAATTTTGCCTTAGGCTATAAATGTCAGTTGCTCATTAATTCCTCAGAAATGCCCACAGTCGAGGTTTCTATTGCTAATAAAATACAGTTATTTGGTTATTTAGCAACAACAACAACAACAAAAAATCATGCATTTCTCCTTTGAACCTGGCTATGCTTCAAGCAGACCAGCAGTTCTCCATTTAATGCATCATTTTAACATTGTAACAGCTTTTTATTTTTCCTACTTTCCTCACACATACCCAAATTCTAATCGGGAATAAATCTCCTTGGGGCACAATAGTATCATCATGGACTGGTAGTCTGCAGTTGTCCTCACAGCTGCTTTGAATCCTTAGGGAAAAAAAAAAAAGGAATTTTGATGTTGATTTTAATAATCCTTTCTCCCCTCAGCAACAGAGGTAAGATCTCCTGGTCCTAAATCTCATTTTTTTTTAATTTAAAGCTTGGTGTATTCTTTTCTGTCATTAATTTACAATAAAAGGGGGGCAGTGTAGTTCTTGCTATCTTAACATTGAAGAAGCTTTCCAAATTTTATATGTTGTGTGTATGTGTTGTAAATATGACTCAAATGAAGACTCACAAATGTAATGATGAAGTTTGATTCTCCCCTTTAATTCTTGAGCAATAAGTGTTCTGCCTTTGACACAGGAGAAAAATCTCATGCATAAGAGTTATTCACCCAGCTATTAGTTGTGAAAACTGGAGGAAGAATGCTGGTTCTGAGTGAAAATGCTCTTTTGTGACATTCCCCCCACCATGCATGTGGTCTCGTTATGTGGGGTGGAATTGGAGATGACTTCTCCTTAGGGCCCCACCTCTGGAGGGGCTTAAATGTACAAGTGGATTTACAAAGCCTTTGAGAACCCTGAGAACATGTGTTCCATAGCTCAGAGGTAAAGCATTAATAGACTGTGACTATACTCATTGCTCCCAGAATGTAATTTCTGGATAATGGCACTTGGTACAGTATATCATCACAAAACAATAGCAATAGCACCACAATAGGAATGACTTTGATAAATTGTACATGAGTAGGATCTTAGAATTTTAGTGTAGATCTCATTTGAGGCTATAAGTATTCCTGGAGAAGTGGATTTCACGTTTGCATAGGAAGGAGAATGGGAGAATGCACTTGGCGTGAAAAGCAGGAGCACACAATGAATTATGGGAGCAGAATTGACAGGACTTTCCCAGCTTTGTGCTCATTCTTCTCTTGTTCTCTGTGACAGGCTGTGTTCACTCTAGTTTTCTTTCACCTGGAAATGAATCTATGAGCTCTTCTGAAAATATTAAAAAGGAGCTAGGGAGCTTGATTGAAAAAAAAAAAAAAGATAGTGAAGATCTTACACTAGCATCATTTTCTTGTTACTACTGAGTTAATGAAGAGCGTTGATGTTACTTTGTACTGCTTCAAGCATCCTGACATGACTGCCCTGGTCCTGGCTGTCCTCTGGGACCTTGAAGTGAGAAAACCTACACGCAGCTCTCAGCTCTCAGCTCTCTTAAATCTGATAGGAATTGACACTAAAAGTGATATGTAATCAGTGCTTCCAAAATGCAACCAAATAGCAAGGTCCTTGAGAATTCAATGGTATTTAGTCAAATTCAGGGTACTTCTTTATATTGAGATGAGAGCCTGTGTCCAGAGGCACTCAGCTTGTTGAAGTTGCTAGAAGACACTGGGGCATGTCAATCTTCTCTTCCTGGTCCCTGGTGTGCAGGCATGGTGGCTCATAGTGGGGTTCTCCTAGCATCCACGATGGGGCAAAGGTGACATAATGACAGGCCTGGGCTGGGCTCCTCTGTGGTAGCCATGGCTGAGTTAGAATCTACCTTGGTGGTGCCCAAAGCCATCAGGGCCTACAGCAGCACCAGGATCTACCTGGCCAGACAATTGCAGTAGAAGATGAAGACTGTGTGGGAACATTGGAAATGGTGTTGCTTCTGCTTCTGCATCAAGCCTGGCTAGCCAACCTCTTAGCAGTTTTGTGAATTCTGAGAACCAAACAGTAGACTGCCACCCCCTCCTCTCAGCCTTTGATAAGCTAGCCTAAGATGCTTTCTGTCTTACACAGCTGAAACCCATGAGGGATGCAGTGGTTAGCAGATGTTAGGTGCGTTATTTCCTAAGTGCTCAGATCAGAAGGAGCCTCGAAAGATGGTCTGTCCTCATTCTGCAGGACTTTCGATAGATCCCTGCTCACAGTCCAATAGACCATTACAAGCTGAACTGGGATGAGAAGTCATTCATTTGACCCCAGATTGAATGTTCTTCTTACTTGTGGAAGTTCTAGTCAGAAGGCTTATTCTGTGTGGTCTGGTATGGTAGTCGGTGCCCTTACTGTGTAGCTCTCGTTGGCACATGCTCTAAGTGTGAAATGCATACCAGATTTTTTTTATTTTTAAGGAGTTGTACTAAGGGGTTACAATTTTATAAGTCAGGTTATGAGTACAATGGTTCTTGAGCATTTTCACCCTTCCTTGCTTTCCTGAATACTTAGTTTGTATTATGGAACAATCTCAGGTTTATGAATATAAACATATAATCACATGAATAGATTCCATGTTGAAATGATAATAATTAGATGTCTTTGATGAGATTAAATATATGACTCTTTTTAACTTTTTTTTAAAGAAGCTTATTTTAACATGGTTCTCCTCAAACTCAGTTACTTGTTTAAGCTAGGTACCAGTGGCTCGATCCTGTATTCCTAGTTTGTCAGGAGGCTGAGATCTGAAAGCCAGCTCTCCAAAGATGTCCTCAAAGACTCTATCTCCAGTTAACTAGCAAGAATGTTGAACTAGAGGCCTGGCTTAAGTAGTAGAGCATCAGCTATGAGTGAAGGGGAAAAAAAAGTAAGACCTTGAGTTCAAGCCCTAGCACACAAAAAACTTAGCTCCCTATTTAAGTGGTATTACATTCCTGTTGAACAAAAAGTACACGCTTGACACATGAAAGGAGATAACTCATATCTCCCTGTGTGCTTAGCACCAACTATGGTTATTATGCTTGCATTTTCTCTCTCTCTCATTTTTTCTTTTGCTAGTCCTAGGGCTTAAACTCAGGACCTGAGCACTGTCCTTGGGCTTTCTCAAGGCTAGTGGTCTGCCACTTGAGCCACAGCACCAGTTCTGGCTTTTCTATGTATGTGGTACCAAAGAATCAAACCCTGATCTTCATACATGCTAGGCAAGCACTCTACCCCGAGGCCAAACTCCTGGCCCTATGCTTACCTTTTCTATAGTCAGTTTCTGTGTGGTAACAAATATTCTACAAGTTTTAAGGCTTGTAACAACCTCCATTTCGTCTTTTTCTGTGAGCCTGCTGGTGCACTGTGGTCATGCTGAGCTTGGTAGTGCTGGTCTTAGAGAATAAGGTGGGGGGTTAAGGCTCTGGTGAAACAGCCACTGTCTGAACTTGTTTTTCAAGCTCTGGAGGGTAAGCAGAAGGAGGGGAGGAACAAAGAGAGGATCCCCCAGTAGAACCCCTCTGAAAGAGGAGGCAAAGAAGGCGCACCCCAACCTTTGTCTACCCATCTTCCCTGCTGGGCAAGTATTTTGGGCACCCCAAGTGTGGGAGCAGAGACTATTCCTTGAATAAGTCTCTGTGAACTGCTGTTTGTAGATATTGCATTCTGCCACCCTCTAGTTCTCTCCCACAAGAATGAACTAGAAGATTTGCCCTCCTTAGTGGCTGAGATGCTATTGCCCATTTCCTGCCCTAGGAAAAACGAACACAAGCCTATTTTTATAGTCTGTTTTCATGCAGGTTTCAAGGGGCAAGCCATTCCTCTTTCCTTCGACCACTGGGCTTGTTCATTGCCTGTCTGATTCCTGTCAGGTTAGCAGCATGTGCCTGGGGCATGCCTGTGAATATTTTCAACTCAGTTCTTTCTTTCCTGACTCAGCTATGAGTATTTTTGAGCTCTCCATTGCTTCCAAGAGGCCAAATTCGGAGTCTCTTTCTTTAGGCCATTTTGGGCAACTGAATACTTTCACTAGGAACTGTATTAACTAAATAGAGATGTTAACACAAGGCCGATGTGTTTGAATTGGTCTTTGCCATTAGACCTTAATTTAGTGGGTTAAAATAAGGTTCATTTTTAAATAAATTTTTCAATTCTTTATATTCTTCTCAATTGTGTTTGCAAATCAACAGAGTTTGGTGGGGACAGGGGTGTGGGGGGGAGGGTGCGGGAAGGGAGGCACATTTCTTTCCCAAAGGTTTTAATCCAAAGCATCCAAACACCCTGTTTTAAAAGCAAGGTTAGCGGGTATGTTTTCTACCTTCCAACTTGCACAGCTGAAATCTTGTATGCCAAACGTCTCAGCAATGTATCCCCTGGATCTCCATTTATCTAGCTTCCTATGAAGGATTTTCTGGCTTCTTAACACCCAACTCCAGACAAGCAGTCCCATACTGTAGGCTTTTGTTCTAGCAGTCCCTACATGTCTATACCAGTATCTGTAGTACTCAGCTTCCACTGCAGCAACTAAGAACCTCCAAATCTCGGTGTCTCCCACAGCAGACATTAGTTTTCAGCAAAGAGTGCCGGAGTCAGCTGCAGCCCTGCTGAACCTGGCCGAGCTCCCTGCGCCTCCTCGTGCCAAGACCACGCAGCACAAGCAGCCATCTGGGCCTTCTCTCCTGGTGGCCACAGGAATCAGGGGGCTGGTGGAACCCCCTGGTGTCTGCTGCCACCTCTGCTGGAAACTGGTGTGCTGTCTGCATTCCCTCAACCCCCCTGGCCAGGGTTAAGTTCTCAGTGGCATATCCCTTCACCTGGGAAGTCAGGACCACAGGTGCAAGGTGACAAGGGATTGTAGGCAGTGCAACCTCCTGTAGGAACATCTCCATAACGTACCTGTAGTAATCCCAAGCTGAGCTGCAGGTCAACTAGGTGCTTCCCTACAGATACCTAAGCACAGCGTGATCAGAAGCCAGGGACTGGAGGACCCTCAACTAATGGACAGCCAGCTGAACTTAGGGCTCAGTGCACAAGTCACCAGGGCACCTTAGATAGCCACTGCTTCTGCAGGCTTCAGATCCCCTTCAGTATGCAGAAAGAGTTGGACTAAATAATGTCTTGGTTGTTCTGCTCCCCAGCCAACCCACTTCACCTGCTCAGAGCCTGCTGCATTCCCAGGAGCCTTGGCAGCTGTGGGGGAAAAAAAATTCAGGTACCAGATGAACTAAGTGTGTGTAGCTGCCCTTCACAGGTGTGACCCTGAGCAGCCTTCAACCCTCTGAGTCTGCTTGCCTGGCTGTGAAATGAGCCTAGTGAGCCCCGCTCAAGAGGCTATGGTTGAGATCATTATTTTACCCAGTTCCTTTTGTGAGGCAGTTTTCTTTCATGTAAATCAGATCTGATGCCCTTGCCCTGAGCCTGGGCCCCAGCACTACCTCAGCTGAGCACCAGACCCTGTGCTGTCAGCCAGTTGGCATGGATGTGGAAAGCCACTTCTGCTCTCTACTCGGTGTACCAGCTTGTATGAGCTGCCCCAGTTCCCAGCTCCCTGGCTTCTCCAAAAAGATGAACTGATGCATATAATGCATCAAATAATGTTTTTCCTGTATCTGAGCCTAGTTGCAGTATACCTCCTGCCTCTCCCATGTCATCTCAGGCTGAAAGATTGCAACCCCCTTGAGCCTTCTGTAGCTGTTGTGCTGCCTGTACTCACAGCAGCCCTGCTAAAGAGGCCAAGGGAGACAGGGTGCTTTCAGAGTTGGGTTCATCACCCCCAGGCAAGCACATTGTGTGTGTTCCACATGTCTGCACAGATGTGCAGGGTCTGTCGCAGTCCCTCTCCAGGCCGGCTACTCTGCCTCTGGCCTTGCCTGACTCTCTCCAAATGCTGGTGATTTCATGATCCCAACCACCTGCCAGACCTTCACCTTCCCTAACTCTGGCTCCTAAGCTACCTATTTGCCACCTAAAGTTGTTTCTTTCTCTCTCTTTCATTTTCCTGGAACAGCATGAATGATTTTACAGGATTTCATGCAAATATAACTTCTAACATCCTAAGCTGTTTCCCCCACCCCCTTCCTTGGCTTTATGGTATATTAGCTTTCTGTTTTAAGGATCTGGACTCAGGAATTTACTAAGTGAATCTCTAAAAGAGTTAAGTCACTCAAATAGAGAAAGAGGAGTTAGCAGGCACTGGTTTCTTTAGCTGGAGAACAGAAGAGGTACATTATTTTCTAAAATCAATGAAATGATGAGTTTTTTCTTCACTGGTCTCTACGGATTGATGCACTGGGTTTCTTGATCTAGGTACATGTCATGTAAGACTTACAAAATACATTACCAATTTCATTTAGCTATCAGACATACCATATTAGCATGCAAAACGAATATTGCTGATTTCTGCAGTATTGATACAAATATTCACTGCCTTGAAGGAAGCCTAATCTACTGTTGGTTGACAAGAGTCACATGAACCAATGGCATTTGAGCAGCAGACACTGTGTGTGCCCTAGATGTGTTGCTGAAGACATGGAGTCCATATCCTGCCTGTAGTTTCCTTTCTGAACTTCTTGGCTGCCCTTGAAATCCCTGCTGGCTTCCCAATGGGCAATTGCTGCTGAGAGGTGGGAGAATAAATTTACTAAAGACAAGGGAAGTTTAGTAAGCAGTGTCTAGAGGGTTTCTATTTTCAGTATGGCGCAGGGCACCTTAAGCACTTCATGCTTGAAGCTTTCTCCACTTTCCATCATGACAGTTGAACCCATTTTTAAAAATATATATCATAAATAATCTTCTGAGCATTTTAATATACTGCCGATAGTATTAAAAGTCAAAGCTTTCATAAAATGTAATTTACTTCTCCCTGTAACTTAAATCAGGGACAGTTTTTAAATGTGTATGGTTCCTGGTAAATCTAAGAGTTTTCTCTTCAGCCTTCTTGGCTCCAGGGCTACAACGGATGTCTACTGAGTCGTATCTAAGTAATGCACACAGACCCAGTCCAGCCCTCTGGGATGAAGAAGAGAGGGCTTTCTTCTTCTACTTTAGGAAGTATCCGGGAATTCCCCCAAGATGGGTCTGGTCCTCCAAAAGAATCCTGTGGGACTCCTGGGGAGCCTGCCGAAACTCCCATCAATGTCGCTTCCTGAGTAGCCACAAAGTCAGCACATCAAAATCTACAGAAACACATGGGTCTCAGTATTCACCAGAACATAGTAAACAAAATGTCTCCACTCTCTGTCTCTCATATAGGTCTTATTGTGGTGCTCATGGCTATCGCTATTTTGTGTCAGTATTGGGACTTGGATTCAGAGCCTGGGTGCCATCCCTGAGCTTTTTCACTCAAGGCTGGTTCTCTACCACTTGGGCTACAGCTCCACTTCTACCTTTTTGGTAGTTAATTGGAGATAAAAGTCTCATAGACTTGCCTACATGGGCTGCCTTTGAACTGTAATCCTAAGATCTCAGCTTCCTAAGTAGTTAAGATTATAGTGATGAGCTACTGACACCGGTCTGTTGTATAAATATTGCTTGTGTATTTCAGTAAGAATTTTGCTGACTTTATAATGTAAGGGTCTCTGCCAGAGAGAACAAATAGCATGAAATATGCAACCAGTACAGAGGGAATTGTTGAAGTGGAAGAAAGACTGTGATAAATAGCAACACAGGGACCTTGGCACCACGGGTTCAATTTCATCATCACAACAAGGAGTCATCCATATATTTAATTATCAGAGCATATAAAGTTAATCTCTCACTATAATGGTTTGGCTGACCCAGAGTCCAGTTCCTACACATATCCAGAAAGACATAGCCATGTAACAATATTTTGGTCAATGAAAAGTTAGTAGAAATCTGACAAACAGGACTTCCAGGAATGAAACTGCCATGCGCCTTAAGTTGGAGATAGTGCAGCCATTTTGTGGCCACGAAACAGAAAGGAGGACAGATGTTCTCTCTACACCAAAAGGCCAGCACCCTCTGTCTTTCCATTCTGGTAACCATAATGTTCTGTTTTCTTAAATTTCATTGAGTGGAAATGGAGATTATTGATGTCACAACTTCTTTTGTTGCTTTTGTTTGTTTGTTTGTTTTTTAAGCAGACATAGCAATTTTATTTGAAAGTGAAAAGAAAGCCACAATAGTGAGATTCTCCAAAGAGAGAGGCCCCAAAGAGCAGTCCAATGAAGTCCTCTCAGAGGGTGAACTCCTCCCCCAACTCCTCCCCTGATTTCTTGATGGATTGTGCATGCACCACCTCAGCCCTTATCACTGGGTGAGCAGACACTCAGGGAATTCTGGGAAGAAGAAACAGTTGAGAGGGTACCCAGGGCATTATAGGAAGAAATATTTGAACAGAAGCTCAAAACACAATTGGAACAAGAAATGCCACAATAGCCACATGTTATCTGCCACATGTTAAGCCCTTCACTTCATAAAATAATTTCTCATTATTTGCATGGAAGCCCTAACTGCCCTCAGGACTAACTAGACTAGTTCCGTAAGTGAGAATTTCATATTTTAACTTTCCCTAAAGCAACATTGAAGGTACATCTCCCAATTTTGATCCATTAGATTTTCCAAGTATTTTCTTATTTACTTTTCAATTTCTCATTTGACCCATGAGTTCTTTATAAATATGTTGTTAAGTTCCAAACCCGTGGGGATTTTGCAGATACTTTCTTTTATTGATTGCAGACACAATTCTGTTGTGGTCACAGAACATACTTTGCATGATTTTAATCCTTTTAAATTCATTGGCATTTGTTTTATGGCCCAGAATATCTTGGCAAATGTTCTGTATGCACTTAAAAAGAATTAGTATTTTGCTGTTGTAGAGTGTACTGTTCTGTAAATATCAATTAGATCAAGCTAGTTGATAATGCTGTTTAAATCTTCTATATCTTTTCTGTCTTTCCATCTAACTTTTTTTTTTTTTGCACTAGTCCTGGGGCCTGAGCACTGTCCTTGGGCTTTCTCAAGGCTAGAACTCTACCACTTGAGCCACAGCACCACTTCTGGCCTTTTCTGTGTATGTGTTACCGAGGAATTGAACCCAGGTTTTTGTGCATGCTAGGCAAGCACTCTACCACTAGGCCAAACTCCCAGCCCTTTCCATCTTACTTTTAAAGGCATTTTTTTTTTCACATGTAAGAAGCATCATCTTTTATATTGGCTCTTGTATTTGTGTTTCTGGTACTCTTGGGTGCCTTGCAGCCATCCAGTTTTTGTCTGGCAGTTTTTTTTCTGTCTAAGGCCTTTCCTTAGCATACTTAGAGCCCTAGTCTTCTGGTGAGAAGTGGCCCATACAATACCCAGTGTATGCAGGGTACAGTAGCACGAGCTCATGCTGGCTTTGTGGAGGCTCTGTTGGCAACACAGATTCCTTCTGCTGCTCCTGACCTTGTAGCTGCTTTGCACATGCGCTCGGACCAGCACCCAGCAAAGACCAGAGGGACACACACACACTCAGCTCTCTGAATGTCCTTATATACAACCACCTCCTCCAGTGGTTTCAATGCACAAGTGTTAGCTCATTGGAGTGCCCTACATTTGAACTTGGGCCTCACTAGAGTAACCATTTACTTTCAATCAGGGATCACTGGGCCTAAAAAAATCATTCTTTTCATATATTTCATACGGCTTTCTAAAGGTTGTTTAAGGTGGGAAAGTACATCTCAGTCCAGCTATTCCATTATAGCTGAAACTAAAAGCCCTCTCCATTTATTCTTTTCAAATTCAATTGTGGTAAACACATACAACTTAAAATTTACCACCTTAACCCTTTTAAGGCTAATATGCAGTAGTACTACGTGCATTTATAGTGTGCATCCATCCAGTGCCTGAATTTGTCCATCTTCCCAAAGGAAGCTCTACATTCATTAAGCAGTAACTCACCGCTCCCCTATTCCCAGACTCTGGCAGCTGCATTTGCACTTTCTGTCTCTGAGTCTCAGCACTTGGAGAAACCCAAAGTAGACTCATAGTGATGGTTTCTTCACTTAGCATAAACATCCTCCAGATTCTTTCCTGTTATAGCCTGTGCCCAAATTTCTTCCCTCTTGGAGACTAATTCTGCAGTTGGCATTCATCCATTCATTCACAGAGCTGCAGGGCTTCTCCCACTTACTGTAGTAAATCATGTGCTATTTTCCAGGTGTGTTTTAATGTCCCACAAATTTGCTTGGGCTCTTTAAATACCAATGGTCATTTCCTCCAAGACTTCAGTGTGTTTTAAGCTGAGTGTGAGAGGGTATTCTCATGGGAAGAAGAGGTTTAAATGGATGTAGTTAATTAGCTAACATTGATCAAATTCCCTCTCTCCTTGGAATCTTCCTTTCCTTGCAGTTTAGTTCACTCATTCATTCATTTTTCAATACTGAAACTTGTATTTTTCCTTTATCACTTTTTCCTCTTTCTCCCCTTTTATTCATTGCTTTTTTGTTCATGATTAACTTTTCTGGACCTCTTCTAAGTTCATGTCCTCCCTTCTCCCTTCGTATGATGTCTGCCCTGCTCCCAGCAGGAAACTGTGGAACCCACAGAGCCCACACAGTGCACCACTGCCTTAGCATTCCAGCCTTGGACAGGAAGCCAACACATCAGGGAGTGACTCATGAGGCGTGCCCTGGGTGCAGAGGCAGAAGCAGAGACCATGTTTCCATTGCTCAGGTGATTTCCGACTTGGGAGAATCCAGAGAGACCTGGAAATGAGCTGACAGTCATCCTTAGAGCTGGGTGCAGTTTGGTTTGCGGTGGAGACAAGGCTTCTCGGGCCAGAGGGACATAGGGACAAAAGCCTAAAGTTTGAAAGTTCCTGTTGCCTTTGGCCTTCTTATTCTTATGACATTCAGCTCTCTTCTCCCAAACTTTATAACTAGCATTTCTAAGTGGAAGTAATGTAACTTAGTTGAAATAAGAGAATGAAAAGTATTTATTCTTCATGTACTTTGGACCATTTATATTGGTTTTAGACATTGTGTTTCACAAACATTTTTCCAGATTTATCTCTAATCTTCTGGGGTTTTTTTAAACCTATTGTTCTTGGGAAAATAATGTCCCCTGAAACAAAAGAGCAATGTCTCAGTAATTCTGCCTAATGACAAGTTGCCTGAGTTGGTACCAACTTTGAGTGACTAATTTAAAATTCTAGTTAATTTATGTGAAAGGCATTTCGTCACCTCTGAGTGTCAAACAAAGTCTCAGCAATTAGAGCTCTTTAGAAACATGTTGTAATAAATAGAGAGTGATTTGTATAAATGGAAAGAAGTTTATTCTCCCCTGGGTCAACTGCATCTAACATGTTGTGGATGCTATTTGTGAATTTATTTTAAAAAATATTTTGAATGAGCAAATGCAGATTTTTTCCCACTTATTCCCTAAATGAATTATCATAAATGGTTTGCTAGTTATAGAGTGAAATAAAATAACCCATATATTTCTCACTTTGTTGTCCTATCAGCACAAGTCTGTTGGTCACATCTTATAACTGACAAAATAACTGGAAATAAGCAAGGACGCTGGTTTCGTTCCATAGCCAGATGCTCCATTGCCATTAGGCCCTTGGCTAGAAAGAAACATCATGGCAGAAGGGAATGGGGAGGAAAACTGCTCACCTCATAGTGGCCAGGGAAGGAGGAGAGAGCAGAGGGGAGATGGGGAAGGAGATGAGAGAGACAGAGAGAGAGAAGAGAGAGAGAGCTAATATACCTCCTCCAACCAGTCATCAGTGGATTAATCCATGATGAACATCATGACCTCATATTCCAGTCACTTCTCTGTAGCTCCACTGGCTGGAACCAAGCTCTCCACATAGGACTCTTTCTGGGGAAACACGTATATCCACATCTATGGTTTTATTCTTGTTGTGTTGTTTAAATGGTAATAATAACAAGTTTATTAAAATACTGTATTTCTTACCATTCTACCAGTTTTATTGGGGACTCCTAAGTAAAACAGACAGTGAGATTTGCCTGTGGAATGCAGACATCCACTCCCATTGGTATGGGGTTGAGGGTCTGCCCCAGTGTTCTTAGTCTTTAAATGGACTGCCTCTGTCTTACTACGGATAGGATCCACTCTGAGGCCATTTGCATTTAGTTCTTCAGTCCTGTGCCTCACCTGCATACATCTGTATGAGAGCCGATGTGCAGCTGGGAGGCCCCAGCTGATTTCCTCCTGGAGCCTGGGACTTACAGCACATTGCTCAGTTCCCTGATGAGACAGAGGGACAGGAGCCATGTCATGCACCATTGGGAAGGTGAGGAAGAGAATGCACATGGAACCTTGGCACATGGAACAAGGTGGGCACCCCATCAACAAATGTGCCCTGCTCGAGGCCCTTGGCTCTACCCTCCCCTCTGTGGATGCCACCCTGACCACATCACCCCACATGGAGGGCTGGGAAATTGGCCTAGTGTTACACTGCTTACCTAGCATACACAAAGCCCTGGGTTCGATTCTTCAGTACCACATAAACAGAAAAGGCCAGAAGTGGCACCATGGCTCAAGTAGAAGAGCACTAGCCTTGAGAAAGCTCAATGACAGTGCCCAGGCCCTGTGTTCAAGTCCCAGGACTGGCAAAAAAAGTAGTTACTTCTTGCTGGAGGGATGTAGTCATTTTATATCATGTCTCTCCCTTCCTTCTTTTATATTGAACACAAAATGGAGAAATGAGTGTCTGTATCCTATATCCTCCACATGGATTCACCAGTGGTAAGCAAGTTCACAATTGTCCCCCGTGCACACTCTCTCTCCTTCTCTCTTTTCCTCTCTCTTTCCCTCTCTCCCTCCCCCACCCCCTGTCACAGACACACACACTTTTAGACTGAAGCATTTGCAATTTTTCCTCCTATCCTAACACTGTGACATCTATCAACTATGACAGATGCATTTTCTTAAATACCACAATAAAATGAACATCCTTAACATTCTAACATTAATTTAGTGCTATTATCTCGTATGCACTCAAATCCAAATGCCCCTAATTGTAGCGCCCCTCCCAAAAAACCTCACTGTCATATCTTCCTTCTGCTTTTTTTAATTGCAGCATCCAATTAAAGATTATTCACAGCATTCAGTCCTCATGTCTCCTTTATCTCTCCTTCATCTCCTTACCATTAAAGTAGTAGTTCCTCACATAGGTTTCCCTCATTTGTAGTAATTAGTAAATATCTGGGATTCTCCTAGCAAAGGATTACAATAGCTGAAAACCTAGTACATGAGCTCATACAGGATGAGACTAAATGAAAAGAACTCTAAGATAGGGAAACAAGAGCTTTATCTTGTGTGATTGTTGTTCTTAATGTACTATGTTATTTCTCTTCTTTTTTTTGCCCTTATGGTTAATCTCATATTGTTACAGTATCTGACTTTGTTACCTGGTATATTGTATATATGTTTATTTGTTTATTTGAAATAGTAAAGGGAAGGGAGGAAAGCAAGATGATTTGGAGGGGGTGGGAAGGGGTTGAAAAGGGAACAAAAACATGAGAAGGGGTATCAATGTGTGAGAAGTAATGGATTTACTACCTGGTGAATGTAACTGTAACCCCTCTATACATTATCCCAACAATGAAAAAAGAAAGGAAAAAAAGTAATAGTTCCTTTTGTTACATTGACATTTGTAAAAATACCATACCAGCTTATATACATGCATATGTGTCAGATATGCTATTGTCAGATTCTGGTGATACTGGGGCCTGCTCAGAGCCCCACATCAGAACCCACTAGGTGTATATTTCTTCCAGTACTGGTGGTGGTAAGTTAAATGAGGGCCAAGAAATGAAGCACCGACCGTTATGCTTTTCTTTTGTAATTCATTAGCAGTCTGTGCAATGGTCTGTTTCTGAACAGTCTACTTGTTGGCTGATCAAATGTAACCATGAGGGCTATCCTCTCATGATGTTTTCTCTTTTAACCTCTACCATTCTGTCTATGCTGATTTTCTTGGCATTCTCCTGTCACCAACTGCTTCTCTTCTTCCACACCTCCATCCTTTTGTGTTTTTTCAGAGGGACTCATGTGTTCTTTTTTATTCATTCAAAATGGTATAATGTGATCCTTCAATTATTCATTTTGATGCTTAAATGTTTCCACATTTGGCTGGTAAAAGTACCTTCGAAGTGCCTCCTGTATCTTGTCTGTGTGATCTCATCTGGCTTTCAGTGTTCCCCCTCTCCTGCCAGTACTCACCTGCGTTTTCTCTCTCCCTGCCCCCAGGCCAGCCATGTTCTGGAGCCCAGGCCCCTTTTGGTGTGAGGCGGTGTCACAACCACTGGGAGAGCATTGCTTCTGGGTACCATCTGCTTCTGCCCATTGGAGGAGCCTAAGAGAAAAGCACCTGGGTAGTAATGAGTACACACAGTGCACATGTGTGTTTTAAGTCACGAGGACATCCTGGCACTTCTGATTCCAATTCAGGGCTCCTCCTCCTCTTCCCCATTTCCGCACATGGTTTCCGCAGTGAGGACACTGGTTCCTCACGGCACTGAAAGAGGAGCTCCAGCCTGAAATGCCACACACTTGTTGTGGAGTTGTCATATCAGCACCGCCACCCTCTGCACACTTCCTGAGAAGAAGCCATCATTTCTTTCCACTCCTTTCTGTGCTTAGAAGATAGTTTGTAAAGGTTAAAAGTCAGATAGAGTTTCAACCTCTCTTGCTCCCATTTCCTTTTTCTCTTGCACATGTTAATGTATCTGTTTGTCACACCACTGGCTTCGATGTCATTTGGGACATTTTTCCTTTCTCTATTAATTGAATAACATGGATTTAGATATGCAAATCATAGGCATAATGGCTAGCTGTGACAGAGCGTGGTAGTCCCACCACTCAGGAGGCTGAAGCAGGAGGATCACAAGTTCCAAGCTAGTCTGTACTGCATCACATGACCTTGTTTCATTTTTATAATTCATACTTCCCTGCTAAGTATTGTGACACAACTTTATAATCCTGGGAGCAGGGAGGCAGAGTAGGGGATCTTGAGTTCGAGGCCAGCTCAGGAACCTAGGGACATGCTGGGTAGACACAGGGGTGCTCTTCTACCCCTCCCCAACCAGTACTTTATTCCCTGCTCTCCACAGTGCCTATCCATAGCCATTTTTATGGAATCATAGCCAGCCATGAAAAGGAGCAAAATGCTGTTTGGGCAAGTATTGCCCTGTGTGAGTGAAGCCAGACACAAGGACCTCACACTTTGTGATTCTCTTTCTACGATGTGCAGAATGGATATGGCCACCGGGACACCAAAAGATCAGTAACTGCCAGGGGAGAAGGGAACGGGGAAATGACAGCTGGAAGGTACAGGGTTTTTTGGAATGTTCTGGAATTAGGTAGTTATATAATAATGTTGGGAATATAATTCATTATAATATACTGTGTAATGAAACCTACTCCATCTTGTACTGTAGCATGGTAACTTCAATGGCATAAAATTCTTTTTTTTTCTAGTCCTGGGACTTGAACTCAGAGCCTGGGTACTGTCCTTAAGCTTCTTTTGCCCAAGGCTAATGCTCTACCACTTGAGTCACAATGCCACTTCCAGCTTTATCTGAGCAGTTTATTGGACCTTAGAGCCTCATGTACTTTTCTGCCTGCACTGGCTTCAGACTGTGATCCTCAGATCTCAGCCTCCTGAATAGCTAGGATGACAGGCATAAGCCACCAGCACCCATATCTAATGGCCTATAATCCTATCTCAGTAAATACATGTTAATTTATGTTTATATGTATCTTAGCACCTTATTTTTCTTCTATTAGGAGCCTAGAAATTAGTCCACAGTACTTTATAGAGATAGCCAACCTGCTGCTCCCTCTCTGTCTCTGTCTCTGTCTCTCTGTCTCTGTCTCTGTCTCTCTGTCTCTCTCTGTCTCTCTCTGTCTCTCTCTGTCTGTCTCTCTCTCTCTCTGTCTGTCTCTCTCTCTCTCTCTCTCTCTCTCTCTCTCTCTCTCTCTCTCTCTCTCTCTCTCTCTCTCTCTCTCTCTCTCTCTCTCTCTCTGTCATGGGGCTTGAAGTCAGGCCTGGGCACTGTCCTTGAACTCTTTTGTTCAAGCCTAGCTAACTCTCACTTTGAGCTACAGTTTCACTTCTGGTTTTTGAGTGATTAATTGAAGATAAGAGTCTCAAGGGGACTTTTCTGCTCTGACTGGTCTCAAGCTGTGATCCTCAGATCTTAGCCTCCTGAGTGTCCGGGATTACAACTATGAGCCACCAGCGTCTGGCTTTTCTTTCCTTGAAAAAATATTCTGTGGGCCAGGAGTGTGGGCTAGTGGTAGAGTGCTCACCTAGCATGCACAAATCCCTGGGTTCAATTCCTAGGTACCACATACACAGAAAAGGCCGAAAGTGGTGCTATGGCTCAAGAGGTAGAGCCCTAGCCTTGAGAAAACCCAAGCCCCGGGACTGGCCAAAAAACAAATTCTGCTGTGTATTTATATATGTATATTTATAATTTCATTCTTTTCCTATTCAAAGCCACACAACACTGAGTATTGGTGCACATGCACCACGGGAGAAGAATCTACTGGTTCTGAATGCATGTGAAATTCTTGATTGAAAGTTTACTTTCTTCCAACCATTTGACACTATTATTCTATTTTCTCCCAGCTTCCTTATTTTTCTGATAAGAAATCCATTGTCAGTTCAATTATTCTTTTGCAGGTAATCTTTCTCAGGGTTGTGTCTCAGATTTTTTCCCCTTGTCTTGGCTGCCTGAGGTTCCTCCTGGCAGTTTATTTTCTCCTGCTTATAATCATTGTTTATGTGTGACAAATCTTGTCTTTTATCAGTTCAAAATGCTCAGCCATGATTTTCACAAATACCACTTTTCTTTTGCTTGGTTAGTCTCTTTCCAGAATTCCTCTTTAAACCCTTTTAGGGGCTGGGAGTGTGGCTCCTGCGGTAGACTGCCTTGCAAGGCTTGAGTTCAAACCCTAGTACCAATAATCAACACATGAACATGTTCTTATTTTACTTTATTTTTTCTCAGCCAAGCCTTCTTAGTTTGTACATCTTTGTCCCTTCTTGCTTCGTTCTGGAAAGTGTCTGTGTTCTCTCTCCCCTTCGATTATTTCCTGTTTAGATTTGCCTTATCTAGTGTTTATTCTTATAGTGTAGTTTTTAATTCCAATGGCTGTAGTATTCATTTGGAAATCTATTTGCTACTGGACGAACCACCTTTTCTTTTTCATTGTGTTGTGTTATTTGGATTAGATTTTAATTCCTCCTTTTATGTATACTTATGTGCAGCTTACTTGATTCATAGGCTTTTCTAAAATACTGTATTTGAAGTTTGAGGGTAAAACATGGGTTTGTTTTGTTCTTTTTTAGTGTACTGCTCTACCTAAGAAGGCTGTGGTGTGTGTGTTTGTGTTTGTGTTATGTGCCTGTTGCATTCACAGGTCTCCCCAGAGTGTGTAGGGACAGCCACAGAGTGGCTTTACCTCTCTTCTGGCTGCTCTCTCCCTCATTTCCTTGGTCTGAAACTCATTTAAACTGAGTTTCTAAATTAAGAAGTCCTACAAAACACAGGGAATGTGCCTCTTTTCCTAGCTTATTTTCCAGAGCATTCCAATTGTCTTATTTTCCTATCAACTTCCGTTCTTTGTTTAAACTTTCTTTCTTCTATACCTTAGAATTTCATGTGCCTGTAGCATGAATGGGGGTCTATGATTGCTTACTTGGCCATGTGGATAAAATCAGCAATCTTTAGATTCTCTCTTTCTCTTCCTAAGGTAAAATAGGCATAATATAAAGTTTGCAATTTTAAACATGCAATTTAGTGGCATTAATTACACGCACAGTGCTAGGCAAACATTGGCAGTGTCTACCTTGAAAATGTTTCTTATCATCCCACTCAGAAATATTGTATCCAGGGGCCGGGAGTTTGGCCTAGTGGTTAAAGTGCTTGCCTAGCATGCATGAAGACCCGGGTTGGATTCCTCGGTACCACATACACAGAAAAAAGCCAGAAGTGGTGCTGAGGCTCAAGTGGTAGAGCTCTAGCCTTGAGAAAGTCCAAGGACTGTGCTCAGGCCCTGAGCTCAAGCCCAGGACTGGCAAAAAAAAAAAAGAAATATTGTATCCATTGAGTACTAACTCTCCAACTGCTGATTAGCCACTGCTAATCTATACTCTAGCGTTTATCTGTGAATTTGTGAATTCTAGGTAGTTCACGAAAGTCAGAAAATACCAGTGCTGTGTTGATCTTTTGAATCTTGCTTGATTTGTTTAGCATAGTGTTTCCAAGGGTTCATCCACATGGCATGATGTCTGAACTTCATTTCTTTTCATGGCTTATAAATATTTCATTGTATGGATATACCACAATTTGTTTATTTATCAGTTGATACACGGCTGGGTTGTTTCCACCACTGGCTATGCACTAGTGGATAATGGGTAATGGTTGTGCACATATGGAAAAATCTGATTGGATGTCTGCTGTCAGTTCTTTTGGCTCTATACCTAGGAGTAGAGTTACTGCATTATGTCATTTTGTGGCGTTTTGTTTTGTTCTTGTGGGGTTTGTTGTTGTTAATTGGGTTTTGTGGGCTTCTTCTTGTTGTGTTTTTGGAGAGTCTGAAACACATCTGCATTTTATGGGGTCTAGAGGTTTTCCTTCAAGAAATAGATTCTTAGCAAAAAAATCACAAGGGATAGCTCACATAACAGAGATGGTGGGGTATTTTATATCACTTTGCATCTATTTTGTTACATTTGTCATATTCAAAGTTAAAAAGGCCAGAATTGGCTGGTTCTTGTTATTGGTTGGTGATTCTAAATGGCACAAAGTACCTTGAACAAGTGCTGTGTGTCATCATTTTCACGATGGTGTCAAGAGGGGCTATGCTGTGTTGGTTTAGGATTTGGGGTGATACCAAAGCCATGTCAGCCTCACCCCTGTTTCAGTACACTGTTTCTCAGCCTTTGTTGCCATGATTAATTGCTGCTTTTCTCTCCTTTAACAAACACATATCGAGTGTCCATAATAGGCTAGATTCTGTGGCAGTGGCACCAGAAGGGCTGTGCTCAGAAGCAGATGCACATGGAGAGGAAGATGTCCAGAGTAAGGTGGGGAGGCTGCACGGGAGGAGGCGAGGAGTGCTGGTGGAACTGCACTCACAGCCCGGATGGCACCTATTGTGCATCCAACACACTGTGTACATTGGCTGCAAATAAATAAATAAATAAATACACATCCGTTTAGGTTTCAGCAAGTGATGGAAAATTCTCTGCCCAGGTACACATGGCAGGAAAGAAGGCAGAGTTCCAGGGAGCACTGCCAGATCCGAGAGAGGATCTGCTTGATCTCGTTTCTCACCTGGGTCTGTGCGGAGGGTGTGCTGGCAGATCCCATCCCAGCTGCTGCCAGTCACCCTCCAAGGCGCAGGCAGCAGCGTGGCTCATGTGGAAGGGCCTCTGGAAAGGGAGGCATTCCACCACTTTGCCCAGCTGGTATGGTGCCATTAATCTCTCCCAGCACTAATCATCTCAGACTCTTATCACACCTAAGCCGATATTGAAAGTTGTCTTTTTCCTCTAAATCGCTTTTAATATATCTTTATGTCAAAGAAGAACTTAACCTTCTTGCAAGATGATACATGATAAATGTATTGTACCTGTGGCTCCAGGTGTGTAGAGCAGGAGCCAGGAACTGTGGGGGTAAGGGAGGAATCTTTTGGGGAATCCAGCAGGGAAAAGTTCATTGTGGGACTCCATTGAAATAAAGAGCTACATTTGAAACGCGTGGGCTGAATTGCAGCCTTTTGACAATGTGGGTCACATTGGAGGACAGTGATTGCCCACCAAAGTTGAGAGGCCACGGTGATGGCCACTCTCCGCTCAGACAGTGGATGGGAGGAGAGGAACAAGGCAGGTCACCGGCCATGCCTTTTGGCCCATCTTCCTATTGTTGATTCTTCAATAGGCTTTAACAATAAGTAGGAAACTTCCTGGCACACGCAATGGGAGGGCTCCTGGGCAAGCAGACATAGCTACAAGTGTGCCCTCACCACCACCTTTCTACCACTGGATGCGGTGGCCTTCAGGCAGCCTTGGTTCTCAAGCACTCCAGGTGCTGTGAGGGTAGAGGTGTGAAGTGTCCTGCAAAGGCTCATGTGTTGGAGGCTTGGTCCCTAGAAGGTGGTGCTTTACAGAGGCCATTATGTTGTAAAGACTGAGCAAATCAATGGGTTCATCCACTAATGAATTTATTAGATTCTTAATTTGATGACATTATTGGGAGTTGGTAGAAAAAAGGAGGTGAGAAGTAGATACTAGATGCGGGCCTTTGAAGGGTATCCTTGTTGGTTATTGCGCTCTCTCTCTCTCTCTCTCTCTCTCTCTCTCTCTCTCTCTCTCTCTCTCTCTCTCTCTCTCTCTCTCTCTCTCTCTGTGTGTATCTTTCATCTTCTCCCTTTCTGACTGTCACAAAATGATCTGTTCTTTACATATTCCTTACCATGTTGCTCTGCCCACCATGGGCCAGGACCAACAGAGCCAGTCGATTATGGACTCAAACCTCTGCAACTATGAGCCAAAATAAATCATGTCTCCTTTAAGCTATATTCCCCATATTTGCATGCCAATATAGAGGTAACTACTGTAGATAAACACCAGATAGCCATTTGTAGCTCCAAGTTACTCCTCTGACACCAAGTTGGGCACCCTCCCCTCTCCCCCCTCCTCCCACCACACACACACACACACACACACACACACAGCTTGCAGCTGATTCTGTTTACCAGTATGCCCAGGGGCTGGGGACTCTACAAAGCAGGATAGGGCCCCTCTCAGGGTAGGAGCCTCTTCCCAGGCCTGTGTGGCTCTCTGACAGGCACTGGTCAACCTCATATGCTCTTATGCATATCCAGCACTCTCACAGACATTTACCTCAGGAAATTCCCAGAGGATGTGGGCCGTGTTTGTGGTCTTACAAATATCAAGTTTATGTGGATGGAATTGGCCTCTGTATACCATCCAATAGGAAGCTGGATTATTTCCAAGGATAAACAAAGACCTAATCTCTTTGCATGAATATTTTAAATTTTACTGCAAGGAAGCTCAGTGATTAAAGAACTATCCCCAAGTTCTGGTCATCGGTGGCTTTAGCTTTATATGCACCTAGCTCGCATTAGCTTTAGTGAGGTTGCCATCCATAAATTCATCCCTTCTGTAGAAAAGCCAAACACAACAGGATCGAAACACAGCTTTGAAAACCCATAATGAGCATCCAGGATTATTATTCATCTGTATCCCCAGGGAACTGAATATTTGATAGGAGTGGGGGGGGGGCGAAAGTAGGGGCCAAGGGCAAGGTTCATTTAAAATGTGGATTGGGAAAGGCTGTCTGAAAGGGCTGATAACTTTTTGGTGTGGCTGATGGGTAACTGTTGAATTTCTTAGCAGGGAAAAGATGACAGTGAACGACTGGCTCCCCGCATGGCGCTGTGTCAGCACACATCCGCATTTCCCCCTGTGGAATGTGCAGGGCTCTGTGGCTCTGTTCTCCAGCACTAAGAGCCACAGCTCAGAGAATCAGGACATTCAAAGACAGACAGAACATGAACAGATTATGCTGCTGTGCTGCTGTGTTGTCACAGCACAATACTCTGTTCAAAATTGGCTCTTGTCAGGCACATTTGTAAAACAGTATTGTGCCTGTAAAAGCTCTCCGTGTTGCAGAATTTGCGTATGTAGGGAAAATAGCTACCCATTGCTATTATTTCCAGAAGAGGCCAACCTATTTTTTTTGTCTAGGGAATCAGTTTCCCTAGAATTTGGGGGAAGTGCCTGAGTTTCCTGACACTGCACAATATTGACCTGTGAATGACACCACTGGTTACACTAAGTGTCACTACCCTGTGTCTGACGTCCCAGATCTCCAAGTCTCCAAGCAGACCTACCACACACCCTTTTACATCTTCCACCTCCCCAACCCAAGCATCCAGTCAGACATCTTCACTTCCCAGTCACCCTATAACTCGTCTTCAATGTTAATTTACAGAGTACAAGTCACCCAAAAGGCCAGTTTGGCCCTTCTACCTGAACAGCTGATGAGTCCTCTTTCTGTATCCTTCGTGATCAATTATCCAGAAAAAAATTGATTATTCGGACTGTTAAATCCCCAATTAGTCTGGATAATCAGCATCCTATTGTACCCCATAAACACAGCCCATGCGATGAAGCCCAGTGGGCTTCTGCCCGGTGCCTTGGACTCCTCTTTCAAGTTCACACTCACCCCTCCCCAGACCTGTCAGCTCTCCTCAGCTGCTGCTTATCAGAAGCCTTCCCAAGGTCTGGCCACAGCTCTGTGCCAGCTCTAAAATCTGTGGGTACTCAAGTGGCCCATCCAGGGGTTTTCTAGAGGGTCATTTTTTTTTTTTTGCCAGTTCTGGGGCTTGAACTCAAGGCTTGCATTCTACCACTTGAGTCACAGCCAGATGCAGCTTTTTCTGAGTAATTTATTAGAAATAAGAGTCTCACTGACTTTCCTGCCCCCTCTGGGTTTGAACTGCTATCCTCAGATCTCAGCCTCCTGAGAAGCTAGGATTACAAGGATGAGCCACCAGCACACAGCTCGCTGGGTCATTCTTTTTTAGTAGGGAAAAATTGTTGAAATGATACACCTGCGAAACCTGGCTCAACTTGAATACCCATGGCTCATGCAGTAGTTGGGGTGATTTCCTCTGTCCATAGGTCAGCCGGATTAGTTGAGCCCATGGTGTAATCATGTGAACCAATTTGTGTGTGAACAAAAGCCTGTGTTTTCACCTCAGGAAAACCAGATCTCCTCTGTTTCATATATTCAGCTGCTATCACAAAATGCCACCAACTGGGTGCCTTGTGAACAACAAAAGGTATTTCTCCTAGTTCTGGAGGCTGGAGCACAAGGTCAAGGCACCCATGCTTTTGGTGTATGGTGAAGACTCACTTCACGGCATACAAGATGCCTTCTTGCTGAGTATTCAAATGGCAGGCACGGCACACAAGCTTCCCCTCTACTCCTCACAGGCACACTAGTCCTGTTCACAGGACCTGAGTTCTTCTCAGGGCCTAGGAGTCTTAGCATAGGAATTTGGAGGGACTGCAGCATGCAGACCACCACAGCCTTGCAGTCTCCCATATTCTTAGGGAAGGTGCACAGCTTTCTGCTGGATGCCTGCTTTTGTCTCTTAGAGGCCATACAGAGAAGGAAATCGGTGAAGTAAAGACAGATCAGGCCTTGCTCAGAAAAGTCTGAGGGGAACAGTGATTTGTTCTCATAGGCGGTGCTGCCAGAGATCCAGGGCAAGACGCAGACGCCTGGTGGAGGAGGTTAGTAAAGACATTTAAGGTACCCTGAAGGGGGATTTGGAGCTGGGCAAAAGAAGCCCCGGCAAGGAAGGAAGGGGATGTGGCTTATAAGGGGACTGCTTGGCATGGGTCCCACACAACTGAAACTAAAGGCCTTCAGTTCAGTCTGCAAAGGAGGCCAGGCCACAGGAGGTCAAGCAGGCTCAGTACTCCAGCACTCACAAAGGGTCAGAGCCTAGAGCCAGACATCCGCAGAAAGGCTGGTCAGAGGTGTGGAGGGTGGACTGGAGGGTTGACTTCTTGGTTGAGTTTCCTAGGTCCTAGGAAGGGAAGCTTTATTTCTTCCAGAATTTACTTTCATATGTTAAAATACGTACTGTGAATTTTGAGAAAAGTGTGAGTTCTACATTCACTTGACCACAGAATCTCTTTTTTGTGGGGTAGGCCATCAGTGTTATTTTGGGTTTTGTTTCATCTGAGGGAAGTAGTGGTTTTAGCTTGCCAACACCCGAATTGATGTTGGCATCCTGGACTCAGATGATCCCCCGTGTCAGTTTCCAGGGTCGCTGGGAACACAGGTGCATGCCCCGCCTCCTAGCTCAATCACTGTTTACGTAGGGACAAATCAACACGTACAATGCCCATATTTCACAGAATAGGTTCAAGAAACACTGTGTGCTGGATAGGGGAGAGGCTATAGAGGCCAGCAAGAGGTTGTAGTAATTACAGAGGGAAAGCAGCTGACTGATTGCTCAGCTTTACTGGACTGAACACAGGATGCCAACCATAAAGGCCCCAGCATGTCCTTCCCCAAAGCTGGTTTGGGGAACCAGCCTCTGGCTCTTCTGCCCCTCTAGCCCTCCCTGCAAAACACTTCTTATGCTCATTTCCCCCTCTGGCAGAGATTAGCACAGGCCTGGCCTGAGGGACCCCAGGCATTTTCTGAAAGGTGGAGAGAGAAACCTAGGGGATTTGGCAGCTGGTAGATAAGAAGACCTGACCTCTTTATTCATACATATCAACTTGTTGGGAAAATGTTTTTAGTGTTCAACCCAAAAGTGCAGTGACCTTTCCACTGTGCCTTCTGTTCTTGCTGGATGCCAGTGATGTTTTCCACAGGAGACTCGGCAGCACCACACAGCCACAGAGGGTGGGGGAGCAGGAAGTGACATTTCTTCTGCTTTCCTCTTAGTCCTCCTTTCTCCCTCTCCTTTCCCTGTGGACCAGGAAATTCATTATCAGGGAGCCCTGGCATGTGGCCCTGGAGTGAAGTCTGCAGGCCCTGTCACTCCTGGCTTCAGTGACACCTGGTCTCACCACTCCCCTATCTTGTCTGATTTCCTCCCCTTTCACTGATTCCTGGGTCTGCCTGAGTCTTTCTTTTTCCACCCTCTCTGTGTCACTGCTGGGCGCTGACCTTTCTCCCTGGAGACTCCCAACTTCGCAGAACCTCCATGCATTAAGTCACAAGTGGTTTCGTTACTTCATCTCTTCTTGTCTTGGTAAGTCAAAATAAGAAAACTTGCCTGGGTTGTAGTAAACACTGGTTCCTAACCATGTGTCTTTCACTTTCTCCCATGCTTTTGCTGGTTTTTTTTTTTATTTGTTGGTTTTGTGGATCTTGTCCTCCTTGCCCCTTCCCTCCCAGCCACCCACATAGTGCTATAGAGTCTCACATGGAAAGCATCAGTGGCACCCAGTATAGTACTGGGTTTGAACTGTGGTCTTTACAAATGTCCTACCACTCAAGTCACACATACCTAGTCTTCTTTTCCATGGTTGATTTTCAAATAGAGTCTCTTTTTTGGTCCTGACCTGCCTGGACCAGTGATCTTCCTGTTTATACTTATAGCTAGAAGCTTACCACCCATGCCCACTTTATTGGTTGCAATGGGGTCTCACGAACTTTTTGCTCAAGCTAACTTTGACTCCCAATCCTCCCGATCTCTACCTCCCAAGTAGCTAGGATTATGGATAGGTGTTAATCATGCCAAGTCTGTTGGTTGTTTTTGTTGTTGTTTCACTATCTGTAAGCAAAGTGAGAGGTGGCTGATATAGCCCCAAATTATGTATCCACTGAAAATCTTGAGACCAGTGCCCAGCATTCCTCTAAACCACACTCCCTTCTTGGCCCAGGCCCGCTAAAGCTAGGTGAGTCTATTCCAGATGCTGAAACACAATGAGACTATGAAGGCTAAGTGTTGGGAAGAGCTTAACGCCTGACATTTAATGAGAAGCCCTTTGTAGCTTCCTTCTATGTAGGGGAGCCTTTATATTTTTCAGCTCATCAGCTGATGCAGTATGCTTGCCCGTGTTATTATTGTGCTTGCTTTCCTTTATTTCCACTCATCTTAGGTTATTTTATCTTACTGGCCTCATGTCAAATCTTTTAAATGATTATGATATTCAGTTTTCTGAGATCAAGGGAGTGGAGGGGGCGCCTAGATTGCTGTGTCAAAACTTCATGGAGAATGAAGGGCTGTGTGTACATATGTATGCATGCTATGCCTACATGGCGATCTCAGCGAGGTGATCGGAAGCAGGAAACATGGTAAGTGCTTTGCGGACTGCCATCCTCCAACTCCAAAACCCGAGGTTCGAAGTTGATGCACAAACATGGTCTAATTGCTGTAGCTATTTAAGAAAAAAGAAGAGCTTTGAGCTGATGGAGGCAGTGACGATCAGAGCTCCCACTTCTACATGTGCAGTAGTCTTGCCCAACTCTGACTTCAAAGTGATTTTTTGCTTGAGGACAGGACACTGGGTGTCTGTGACAGCTGCGGTGACAGGGAGCTGTGAATCGGCTCCCATGTGGCTCCTGCGGAACCAGCCTGGCCCACTGAGTAATTAAAAAGCTAAGTGGGAATGGAGAAAAACGTCCATACAATTTGACTGGTTAACTTACTGACTGGTTTTTTTTTTGAGAATTAAAATGAGACCTTTGAAATCATTTGAACTTGGAAATTGTCTCAAAAGTCTCTGAAAGGGACTTGTCATATGAGTGTGTGATTGGTAAGCTGGAAGTCACTTGGTATGAGGGTAGACAAGACAGTGCAGCTGTCAGGCACCTCCTGGACCATCTTTCAGCAGGGTTCACATGGCATGTTCATTAGAAATCTTACAGTTGCTTTTCATGGACCTTTCTGGCACCTGCACCTGGAGGCTTAGAATCAGGCTGGGGCAATGCCATGTGCTTGATACAGCACGAGGAGGGGGGTGGGTCCCACAGGCCTCTTCCCCTTCCCTCTAGCCCTCTAGAAAGGCCAGGATGTCATGGCAGTGAGCAGAGAAGTCTGACTAGCACCTTCTGCAGCCTACTTCTAGGTAGCTGATACTCAAAAATACACACAGTGCTCTCAGGACCTTGGTCCTGGGTCAGATTTACATCTGTTTACTTCCTACCCAGTGCACTCCATCAAAGGCCTGGCCTGGAAAGTCACACTGCAGAGAGCTGCTTGCCATCAAAGCAATAAACTTCCTTTCCTGAAGTTCACAACCTACTGTTTGCTCATGTATGTGTTCTTCACCACATCCAAAAGGAAGTGAGATTAAAATGAGACATCTGCCATGTTACTTATTAGCGCACTCCCAGAAAAAGGATTGTGTGTGCTTGCTACCCTTATCTTAATGGACAATGGAAAATCCACTCTGTGTGTGAGAAAGAGACACAGAGATAGAGACAGAGAAATCTTGTTCCTTCAAACAATTCCTGGGTAAGAGTTATCATGGCCTCAAATTATCAGTGACTGGCTAGGAATGGCTCACCTTTGCATCTCTATGGATTAGAGTTTTAGGGAAAAAAAACTGAACAGTGGTTTCTTTACTCAATAATGATATACCTGAACTAGGTGATAATATTCCTTCCACATTCTAGATACATCATATTATCCTTCATATCACCTTCCTGTAGTAAAAGGAGACAGTTATAAATGACTGACAGATGACTGGGTGGCTAGATGGGTGGATGGATGGATGTTGGATGCCTGGGTGGGGGGGGTGATGGAGTGAGCAAGCGAGTAAGCAAGCAAACAAGCAATTCGTGTGTTAGGCACAGGCACAAACTCACAGTGTAAAATTGCCCATCTTGCCAGCATCTTACCATATTGATGACTATTCTAGACACGGGCTTGCAGATACATTCAGATCTTCTAAAAGCCTCTACTGCCATTCCTTAGTATGCGGACTACACCGCAATTGATTGTTTTGTTTTTCTTTATCACACGGATCATGAAGTAGCACAAAAAGTACAAAATTCTTCCTCTTCCATGGAGCACACGTTTTCAGATTTCTTTTCAGACTTATCATTTTGAATCTGACTGGGCAATAAATACAAACCAATCACTTGCTAACCAAAGTCCCCAATCTCTCCTCATCACTAGCATAAGCAGGCATCCGTGTTTCCGAGTGAACATCCATCATGTACTAGCTAGTATTTATCCAGTCTTTGTTTTCCATTGGGAGTTTTGTGACATGACAGTAAGTCCCCCCATCGCATGTCCAGGACTAAGGGTTGCTCTCTAGAGATGATGGAAGAAGTCTTGTAGCCAGGATAACAAGACTCAAAGAACAGAATTCACAAAGGAGAAGTGAGGACGTGGTGAGAGTCATGACTGTGTTTGAGGAAAGCCAGGTGAGCCAAATTGCTTCATCCGGCTTAGAGGATCTTCCCTGTGATCAGCCAGCACATTAAAAACATTTAGTCATGCCTTTTATTTCCAGAGCTCTCAAGGAGGAAGAACGAGGCTATCCTCAATAGTGTTAATTTCTATCAGACATCTCCAAGTTCCTTCCTGCTTATATCCACATGCACACGTATGTAAGCATTATCTGCATATACACGCATAAGTGTGTACACGCAGTCTGCATTCCGACTTATGTTTCCCCATAGGCAGGCAAAAAAAAAAAAAGCAGAAGGCTCACAGATTCTGTGAGTTCTCAGCAAAGCAGAAACAGCTTCTGGTGTTATTCTAATTTTCTATTTCAGGGCCCAAAGAAGTCACTTATTCCCTAGGCCTGTGTGGGATTGATGGGAAGAAGGAAAAGGCAGTAATGACACAGCAGCCTTCCCTTTGACTGGGTTCAGCTCAGCCACAGGTGTTGCCCTTCTGCCTCTGAACTCAAATGAAGGTCTGGGGTTCCCCCCTCAGCTCCTGTGTCTTGGAACTCTCAAGAGCCAATGAGTGTCACAGACTCTCTGCAGGACATGACATTGGTGGAGGAGCTCCCTAGAGGCTTCCTTTCTTAGCAGACCTAATTTGTGTGGAGCCCTTCCACATCCATTATTGCTCACACTCCCTTCCTTAGTGAACACATCCCTACCACTTACACGTCTGTGTTTCACTTCTTTCCAGATTGATCTGTTAATAGCATTATTCTATCTTTTTATTATTACAACATTCAAAGCAATCATCATTAGCCCATTAACTCATAACTATTACTATCATTGCTAATATAATGACTATTAACTAAGTATGAATAATTCATGCTATCAGTGATATAATTACTATTATTAACTATATTCTGTCTCATATCATCTATCTCTGCTGCTCTGTCTCCCTCTGTTTCCTTTCACCTTCTCCCTGCCATATGTCACCAAACTGAACAACTCAAGCTCCTTGTGAGCTTGAAGAGCCAGGCTTCTCTTCCAGGGCCACAAGTCATGTGTGTCAGATGCACAGTTAGGACCTCCACAAAGGACAAGCCTGGGTTGAATTTGCTGGCTTTGTGGACTAAGTGGGTATGAATACGACTCCTGCTCTTAAAATCAGATCCTTAACTTTGCTGGTTCCATCTGACCTGCCTCATGTGGCAGGCCAAACATCGGAGACAAGTCATGTGACCTGCCATCCCCCATTATATGAGGACAAGGAAGGAGAAGGGGAGAGGAGACTGAAGGTCCTAGAGCTACCCGCTTGCTCTCCTTGGTAATCTGAAGAACTGGCAACTATTGATGATATCAAGGTGGTGGCCAAAGCAGACTCACGGAGTCTGCTTCTGTTGGAGCATCACCTGCTGGCAGTCTTGAAGAGTCTGACTTATGCTGGGCAGCACCATGGGGTAGCTAGCTATGAGTTTGAAAGAACTCGCTGCCTTCTTAGGGGCTGTACTATGGCATTCCTCGCGAGGACCTGCCCTGGGACAGGGCTGCAGAACCTGAGCCCACACTTCACTGCTCACATGCAAACCAAGTCTCAGGGGTCCTGGGAGGCCTAGGAAAGCCTAGGAAGTGGCCAGTGCTGGGAGGTTTTGGGCGGGATGGCCATCTCTGGCCCTTGCAGGGTGGAAGGGTATTGAGGGGGCAGGGTTGGGGGCAGGCATTACCTCATGAACAGTAGGGTCCATCTCAGGTAGGGGCTGTCTGTATTGGAGCCCATGTGGTAATGTGGGTCTGGGCCCGACAGGCTGCGCATGTGAGACTTCTGCCCCGTCTCCTGTGGGCTGTGCTTGTTCTCTGAAGATTTCATGCCTTGGAGCGTTTGGGGACACGGCCTGGGCTACAGCACAAAGACTACTTGAAGAAAGGCTTTTGCAGTGTGGCACATATGAGCTGTCAGAAGGGCTCCCCCTAAGAAAGAAGCTGTGCGGCAAAGAGACAGGCGCACATTCTCTGTAAAGGATGAAGTCAGCAACGCCGGCCACGCATGCTTGTGGGGGTCTCCAGAGCATTTTCCAGGCCTCCCTGTTTCTCGCTTGAGTGCTGGGTGGGTGATGCTCCAGGGAGCAGGATTCAGTGGAAGGCAGGAACAGACAAGTCTGAATTGTGCTGGCTTCTAAGACAAGTAGGCAGGAAAGCAACAACCCGGAGGCCAGGCCTGAAGCCTCGTGCTGGGACTTCAGGAGAGTTCTCAGTAACTACAAACAAGATCACTCCAGAGGCGAGTAGAAGGGTGAGGCACACACAAACCTTCGGTGAAGGAAGAGATGAACTGTCATGGAAAGCACTGGCAAGTGCCAAATAGGATGTACCATGCTGCTCTGGAGCAGCTTTGTAAGAGGACAGAGAGACGTCTTGAACCTCAGAAGGAAGGACTTTCAGTAAAGAATAACTTCAGGGCTTCCCATTGCCAGTCCAGGACACTAAAACGAATAAACACCATCATCCCTGCCTTGGGCAAGAAGACGAATCGAAGCGATTCCTGCCCTCGGTGAATGAACAAATTATAGATCATTTTTCTAACTCCTCTAGTTGAGACAGAGTTCATTTTCTGTCTTATCACAGGATTATTAAGTGTTAATCGTAGAAAAATCCATAAATACCAAAAAAGGAAGACGTACCTGCCTCATAAGTTTTCGCCTGAGACTCATGACTTAGCATCCTCAAGCATGTTTTTATATAAGTAGAAAATACTTTAAGCTGGGCGCAGTGGCTGTAATCCTAGCTACTCAGGAGGCTGAGATCTGAGGGTCAAGGTTCAAAGCCTGCCTGGGCACAAAAGGACCTGAGACTCAGATCCAATTAACCTCTAAAAAATGGGAACTGGGACTTGGCTCAAGGGTAGGATGGTAGCCTTGAGCTGAAGAGCTCAGGGACAGTGCCCAGACTGAGTTCAAGCCCCATGAACCCCACATGCACACACAAAAAATAATACTTTAGTAAAGTGAGATCATAGTGTACTTTACTATTTTGTAAACTATTTCATTCTTATTTGCGTAATATTGACTATTTCTGAAAAAATAATCTCTGAGGCTATTTTCTTATATTATAATGAAATGCCTAAGGCTGGGTGCATACAAAGACATGAGGTTTATTTAACTCACTGTTTTGGAGGCTGCTGGTCCTGGCAGCATAGCACCGGTTCTGGTGAGTGCTCTCAGACTGTATTAGCTCCTGATAGATGGCTTCGTGGCAGTGGCAATATGTGACAGGGAGAGATCATGTGGTCAGACTGGAAGCTGAACAAGAGGGAAGGCCAGGAATGCCCTTCTGCTCTTCCCCGCCTCTTCCCCATCAAATTTTTAACACTTGACTCTTTGGGGGACAATAGAACCACATCCAGGCTTTCACGGGGTCATTTAGATAGCTTATAGCTTCTTCTTAGAGCAAATGCATGATCATTTATGATCAGAGTTCTCAACCACTGGACATTCAGATCTGCTTCCCAGTTTCCATTGTAGACTGGCAAGTATCCTTGTAACCACATCTGTGCAGACGCTAGGAATTTTTTCTTTACAATTTTACGAATTCCCAAGGATGAAGCCATTATGTTAAAGGTGGTTCTGGTTAAGCTCTGCAGTTAGAAAAAACGTATACCCCTGCACCCTTGCTGGCCCTGGCATTAGTGAGGGGCTTTCCTTAGATTCAAGAGCAAGGTACCTATAGTGAAAGTAGAAATAGCAACTCTTACAGCCTCATGTGGTGACTACACCTGTAGCACCAGCACTTAGGAGGCTGAGGCCGGAGGACCGAAAGTCCCAGGCAAGCCTGGGATCCGTAGCAAGACTATGTCTCAAAAACAAAGTGGAGCCGGAGCTCGCTTCTGTCGACACCAGACTCAACTCTCAAAACACAGCCATCTCAGGCCTGGCAGTAGTCTCTACCTTTTAAACGCTTTTGTTTTGCCTGTCCTGGGATTGAATTCAGGGCATGAGTACTGTCCCTGGGCTGTTTTTTCAAGGCTGGCACTCTACCACTTGAGCCACAGCACCACTTCCAGCTTTTTCTGTGTATGGATGTGGGCCCAAGGAATTGAACCCCTCTTTGTGCATGCTAGGCAGGCCCTCTACCACTAGGCCACACTCCCAGCCCCCTTTTAAACTCTTGAGAAGGTGAATATAGCAGTCAGCTTGTGTCCATTGTAGGTGCTGTCCAGCTGGTCTTCGGTGGCCAGGGACTAGGAGTGGAGAATGGCATCTCAACCAGTGAGGGGCCACCACCTGCCCCACCCTGCTAGTAAAAGCTGACAGCCTAACTGGGCCGTCGTGGGAAGTCCTGCTTGTAGCTTGGTGACAGGTATGTGAGAAGGCCCATAGGTGAATGCTTCAGGAGTGCCAAGTCATCTCGTGGCCAGTTTCCCACTCCTTCAGTGTGTGTCACACAGTGTAATGCCACCACACCCCCACACCCAGCTGGTGAAGCTTTGAATGCTGGGTACCAGAAAAGTTATTTTGTTCATTTTGTATTTTTGTGTCTTTGAGTTGATACCTTGTTTACCTGTCCAGACTCTTGTAAGTTTTATTTGGTTTGTTCACAACACTTAAACCTTCTGCTGGGATCTGACTGCCTGATTGCCCCTTCCTTGATGCTCAGTAGCCCTTTTCATCTGAAGATAGTTACCTTTTTTATAGGGAGTTTTCCACATGGCTAATTTCATTAACCTTCTTTTTTTTTTTCCTAGCATTCACCTTCTGAAATTGCTGTAGTCTTGTATCGGCTGTCTTAGATCAATCTTGCATTCTGCTTATCATTTCCTCATCGGAGCTCACTTAGCTGTCTTCCCTGAATTCTAGGCAAAACTCTCCACTGACTTTCCAGCCCAACGCACTGATTTCATTTTATGTACAACCTAATCTGTTCTTTGGGGCTTCGGTGGCACTTTTTTCTCTTTGCAATTGTATTCCCGTCTGGAAGTCTTTCCTGGTCTAAGATTATTCCATTTCCAGGTTTTATAGTATGCTGTTGGCTCCTTTTGAGTGGTTTGGTTCTGATTTCTTTGTTCTTCTGAATCAATCTGACTCACTAAAGTGGTCTATCCTAGGGAATATTCCTTCTTAGTCTTTAACTTCATACCTTTGTTGTAGACTTCTTTTAATTATGGACTTTAAGTATTAGTTCACTATTATTAATTTTGTTATAATAATAGTAATTACTATTATTATTATTAGCAGCAGCAATACTGATGATTAAACTCAAGGCCTGGGCACTGTCCCTGAGTGGTTTTGCTCAAGGCTAGCCCTCTACCACTTAAGCCACAGCTCCACTTCCAACTATGGCCATGCTTAATTGGAGATGAGAGTCACAGACTTTCCTGCCTGAGGTTGTCTTTCAACTGTCATCCTCAGATCTGAGACTCTTGAATAGCAAGGATTATGGGCATGAGCCACTGGCACCTGGCTTCTTTTGCATATATATATATATATTATATATATATATATATAATTTAGGTCTAACTTTCCCCAGGCTGGTCTTAGGGCACAATCCTCCTATCTGTTCTCCCAAATAACTTGGATTGTAAGGCTTTCACGACCATACCTGGTTCAATTTTTGTTTTGTTTTGTTTTGTTTTGTTGAGACAGGGACTTGCCCAGGCTGGCCTTAAACTCAGAATCCTTCTATGCATATAGCTCCTTACTTCTGATATTACAGGCATGCACTACCACACCCAGCTTGGTTGCTTCACTTTTCTCTTACCCCCTGATGACTGTCTAGGCTGGGCTCAAAGACTGCAATCAATGAGCATTTGTGAAGGGAGTTTTAGTACAGGATAAAGGAATTCTTTCCACATTCCTTTTAATGATCCAGAGATTGCTGCTTTTTTTCTCACTGACATTTATGTGCTTAGGAAGACCTCAGAGCAACATCAGCAATTATCTGAGAGCCTATTAAAAATGGTCATTTTCAGGACCTATCCTGACACACTGGATCAGAAACGTGGAGTTAATGGTGTCGGGAGGCCCTGCGAGAGCTCTCCAGCTCCCAGTAACATTTGGGAACATTTTACTTGCTTGGTATAGCTTCTGTCCCTAGCAAGTGGAGCCACAACCATCACTTTGAGACACATTGGCGGTGTCTAGCACAGGACCATAGCAGGCTCAGCCCTTTGGTGACCCATTGAGTGAGTTTTGTTCTGCAGGTGGGGACTTGTGACGGCCAACCCCAACCTTTCCCTCAGACAGGACCATGCCCTTGGCCTGCCAGACGCCCCGAAGGGGGAGGGGGGGCTGGATTCTCAGTATGGACATAGATATTTTGATCTTTTCATATTTTTTCTCTTTTGATATTTTTATAGGGGTGTAGAAAGAGGAAAATGGGTAAGTGCAAAGTTCCTGGAAGCAGGAATTTTATTTTAAAAACCTAGTTTGGGGGCTTTCCAGAAGAGCACAGCCATAAACTATGAGTGCAGGAAAAGTGTGTGCAGTTGAGGGACGCGGAGTCAGACGGGGCCATGAGGGATGAGGAGCCAGACTCTCACGTCGTTTCAAGGTGTGGGGAGTCACGTGGTAACTATTGAATGCACTGAAGATCTGAGCCTCCCGACCATGGATGACTTCTTGGAAGATTCATTTTGTGTTTGTTTTGGTGGCAATGTGGTGGATACTGGGACGGACACACGGCACATGGCTGTGACAGGTGCGGTGTCCGACAAGGCTGGGGATGAGGATGGATGCCCCTGTGAAAATGGCATCTGGGACATTTCCCCGGGTTTCCTGTGAGAGACGCGAGGAGAAATTGTCCTTTTCCCCAGGTACGTGGCTTGTCTGCTGTGCTGATTAGCTCATCGCTTTTCTATCAGCCATTCTCAGAGTTCTGGCATGTTAATTTTCAAGTTTACCAAGTGGCACTGGAGATAATAATGAATTTCTTCACCCATTACCCTCCTCTGTCTGTTGTAATTCCTCCCACTTCCAGTGTTTGTGTCTTTGTCCCACATGCTTATGACAGAGGCAGCAGGGGCCAGCCCGCACAGTAAATAACCCACTCATCTGGTACTTCATGTCTTCGATTCTCACTCCTAATTATGGTCATTGTAATTTCCCCCACTGGTGATATGAGGCCATCAGCTAAAATCTCTCTCCAGCACTTTACAACATGCTAGATCAGTCTCTTAATTTGACCCCCGGTGATTGATTTTGTCAGGTCTCATCCCCTTTCCTTCCAGTTCTTTTGTGTCTTAGGGACCATCTGCTTGTCACAAGCACATAAAATGAAGCAAAACAAGGCAGCCTCTCTGGAAATACACCCTGAGGCCACAGGGCCTTTGCACAGTCCCAAGTGAAGCTGCAGCTGCTTGAATTCAGAGCAGGGATTGGTAATAGAACATGCTATCCTGAAGGGACCCTTCCCTGGGCTAACATAAATACCTTCAGAGGGCTGGAAGTTTGGCCTAGTGGTTAAAGTGCTTGCCTAGCATGCACGAAGACCCGGGTTCGATTCCTTGGTACCACATACATAGAAAAAAGCCGGAAGTGGTGCTGAGGCTCAAGTGGTAGAGCTCTGGCCTTGAGAAAATCCAAGGACAGTGCTCAGGCCCTGAGCTCAAGTCCAGGACTGGCAAAAAAAAAATACCTTCAGAGTAAGACAGAGCACCTAAAGGAGAAATGGAGTGGAAATCAGCCCTTCAAATCTGTAGAGATGGGGTCCCACATAGAAATTGCCACCAGTGATGGGCACACATGGGCTGTTGTTCATGCTGTTGGATTGGCAAGACGGATGGTGTGTCTACCATCATCTGGAGAAGCTCTGACCATGAATGTGTAGTCACCAAAGGCAACCATCCTACCCAGAAGCAGGACAGTGAGGATGCAGAAGCTGTGTGTGTGTGTGTGTGTGTGTGTGTGTTCTGCCTGGCAGAACAGATAGCATGCCCTCATTTGTGCATGTGTATACCACCTCTGTGCACTGGTATGTATTCACATGTGTGGGCTAGCTGGCAGGTACATGTCCTGTGTGAGCACACACGTGTGTGCATGGGTGTTCCTGCTGTATGGAATTGCCCTGCCAGGACACAGCATGTCTTCACTGGCCCACCTGCTGCCAGGACAGGTGTGCTGGGAGCAGTGTCAGGCGGATGAGAGGCCCAGAATGTCCGTGTCCCATCATGCTAGGAATCGGCTGGAGGACTGTCTGCTCTGCAGGACTCCTGAGGACCTCCGTGCCCACCCTTTCCCCATAGATGACAAGGGCGGGGTTGGAGTGTTAACTCTATTGTGCGGTGCTGCAATGCTCTCTGCACGCCTTTTCTCTCCTTGAGTTAGATGGGATGGAGAAGGGCATGTGGTGGTATCACATGAACCTCCATGCCCAGTTTGTTGATTGAGAGGTCTTATTTATGTCTTTCCCTGGCTAGCCTCAAGCTTCAATCCTCCTGATCCTGGCCTCCCAATTAGTTGGGATTACAGGTATGAGCTGCTGCGTCTGGCTCTTCTTAGGGGACTCAGATTTTGGAGGTGGCATTTAGTAGGCTCAGGATTTGACTTTGAAGTCTCACTGGAACCAGGGCTGACATTACTGGAACAAGGTCTGACATCATTCTGAATGGAAAAAAAAAGTTCTGAGCACTTGACTATTTGAGGATCCTTTAAAAAATATATGACATTTTACAGCAGTGGTGGATGAGAAGAGTTTCTTGTTCAACAAGGACTGGGTTCCTCTGTTTGTCTCCTGGTTTTGATTAGGGATTTTGAGTTGGGGGGTCACCTACTGTGTGCTGTATGCAGCATGAAAGATTTATTGTTGCCCTCATGAAAGTCTTGCAAACAGGCCTCAAGTTTCATGTATAGAAGGGAGGCAGGAGTAAGGAGAAACTCAGTGGTAGAGCCAGAACTGACCTCCAAGACCACAGTGCTCTGAACCTGAGTTCTTCCTGTGGGATCATGGCATCCATACTTGCCAAGACTGAAGCCTTTTGAAGAGGATTTCTGCAGGAGCCTAGTTCACTTCGTGTCCTTAATTAGATACTGGAAATGGGAGTGGACCAAGGTTCTTTCCTGCATAACAGACAAGTGCCCGTCCCACTGGAATTGCAGGAGTGCCCTTCAGAAATGAGCGGTTCTTTGTTTCTTCCTGATCGCCACTGCTGCACCTGATTAGAAAGGGCCTGGCGAGGGAGCCAGGCCAGCCTTGAGCTAAGGAGCATCATGAGGAGACCCGCACATTCTCTCTGTGTTCTGCACCTTCTCACACAGGTTAATTGTTGCAGTGACTGGCTCTGTCCTGATTAGGAAGCATTAATAACCATTAATGATATAACTTCAAAAAAGGTATGAGGAAACTCACAGACTTTTTAGCCAACACAAATTATAGTCATTATCTGTTCTATCCAGAGCCACTGGGGCTGCCAAGCTATTTGATTGAAGTACAAGTAGACTTTTTGGTCTGAATTCTCCAGATAATTGAACAAATCTTGGCTTTATTTTTCAGTAGAAAATTCCCCTTTGGCAGACTAATAATATTATTTAGTTTAAAATGCCTCAATTCTGCAACTTAATTAAAAACCTTTCACAAGATAATTGTATTAATATATGCACTTTTTATCTACACATGCAAAAATCTGATTTGTTGGGGATGATGAAACTTATTAATAAAAAAATACACTGCTAATGAGAATAAAAAAAAAGAAAAGAAGAAGCCAGGTCAGGTTAAGAAATGCACAACTGTGGAACTGATTTTATCTGGCTTTTATTCTGAACGTATTTTCTTTGGAAATGTCGTTCAAGAGGCGACCATCATCAGCACGTGATAAATGTGGTAGAAACCAAGGCTAAAAGCACCTGCCTCTGTACCTGGGCCTGCACTTGCTTCCCACTCCTCCTCCTTTGCTGACATCATCGCCCTCTCTGCTGCTGTCACAACCCCTTGACAGGCGAGAACACCATAACTCAGAGATGGTCAGGGTCTGGTCCCAGTTCAGACAACTCAGCCACAAAGCAGGGATTTGAACTCGGGTGGGCTGAGCCTTCTCCATCTCTTAGATGCACTGGTACGTAGAGGCTGACTTACGGAAAGATGTCACCTTCTCAGGGTCACCAGATGCCTCAGGGGACTCTTCCTAATGCCAACCCCAGACAGTCAGGAATGTTCTTTCAGAGAGATGAAGCTACTTTCAACCTGTCTCATGGGTATGGATGAGAAACCATGCGTTTATCTTGCTGAACCGTTATCTGGGAAATATTGGCCTCTATCCCTCCTTGCTGTCATGCTTGCCAGAGGCCACGATGTTCTTATCTTCCCAAGTATTTTCTAGCTCAGTCTTTTCTGAACAACAGCAACCTGAGGTCCGCTGGTCCCTCCATCTATAAGGAGCACATCCATGGGGCTTTTGCATTTCTGCTTTGCTTTTATTGCCAGCATTGTCTTATGAAGTGAATTGCTGAATCCTCTTGGCATTCTCTCATGACACAGAACTCTTTCTCCTGAATTTCTTGGAACAAGAAACGTGTGGACACGTTACTGTCCGGAATGTATTGTGTGGAGGAAGGGGTGGTTGAAGGAGGTGGGCTTTGTTCTGCCCTTGGAGGATGGTGAGGTTGGTGGTACTGGATGGCTGCCTAGGTTATCTATGGCAAAAGCCACGGTGTAGAATTAACTCAGTGATTGTGGAAGTGCCAGTCCAGCTGCTTCCCAGAGAAGGGGCTGTTCTGCTCATAGTGCCCCACTCCACGTTTTTAGCATAAAGGGAGAGTCTGCCCGGCAGCCACCATTCAAAGGTCTCAACAGCTGCCCCCAGTGGTTTCGCTCATTGACAGAAATCAAATAGAGTGACCACAAGAAAGAGTTTTAAATGAAAACGTGCATCATGTAACATGCCTACCCTTTCCAGGCCCCTGAGAAGAGTGGGATGCCTCTTCAGAAGTACATATTTGGAAGATAGAAACAAAAAGGTCTCGATATGTCTGCAAAGCTGTTTTTAGCACTTAGGAAACTAAAAGTACTAATGTCAAATTAACCTAATTAGTGAGGCGATGTTAATCAGGAAAGACTTTCTGAAGAAAATTAAGTAAGTGTGAAGATCAAAAGAATATTTTTCTAAATATATGTAAGATTTAGGTTTTTCACCTTCCGTTAAAACGTCTTTACCTGTAGCTATGTCTTAGAGGAGACTGGCTACAAATGATAATTGTAATAATCACTTCAGCATGTCTCACTGCGTTAGCTTTGTGTTATTCTTTTGTCATTTATGTAACTAATAGCAAATGGAGACAGAATTGAATTTCTTTTCCCTTTCCTAAATTAGCTTAAATGAAAAAAAGAGAATATTTCTGAGCAAGAGATCGAGACCCCCAATGATTCAACCGAAGGCAGCCTTCCTTTTGCAGGACAGGGATTTGGGGGAAAATCCTTGACTTACGTTCAGACATATGGGGTGACTGGGGACCCCTTGACTGAGTTTCCTTGTCCCCTATAGGTTGACAGACCTTCTGTTCATTATGAGGGATACATCTTCCACTCTGTTATAAGATACCATATGCAGGCTTTTCTGTATACAGACAAAGTCAAGGGCTGGGTTTTTTTTTTTTAAGTAAATAGATGGCATCCTCATCTTGGATGCTTTGGTAGAAACGCCTGCTGTAATGATTTGCCACAATTACTTTCAGATTGCCTATAAATTCTCCATAAATCTGTTACTCATACTGCCTACATAAAGCTGAGCACCCATGCGGCTTTAAAGCTGCATGAGACTCCGTCTGACATGCTCGGTGTTCGAATTGATAGTTTGGATAGCCTAGATCTGCTGAGCGCACAATTGCTGGCCTTCCACATTTTAACTAAGTCCATACTCACTGACCAGCCTCTTAGTATACTCATACAAGGACATAAATGGAATTAGGACTTCCTTCTCTCGTTCACTTGTATTTGGGGCTGTGAAAACAGACTTTCCATGTTTCCTCTGGCCCCGGTGCCAGGCCCGAAGTCTTGTATCTGTGCATGCTTACGCTGGGAGGAATCTTAGCTGTGTATTTAGACAACAACTCCACATGTGTAACTCTATCTTGCCATCCCTTTCTCCCTCTCACCAACCTTGGATATATTGTTGGTGTTGACTTTAAACCAAATACAAATGAGATTCTGTTGACATTTTATAAAAAAAAAAAAACTTAAAGGAAAAAACTTGTTTCATCGCAGATTGAGTAGAGAAGCAGTTGGTCTAAATAGATAACCTTGGGTCATATCAGAAAATGTCTTGTTCTAGCAGAGAGCTCTGTTCCTGTGCTGTGGGACTGACTTTATTCATTTAGAGGAAGCTGGGGCAGACAGGAAAAGAAATATTTTCTTCTCTTAAGATATCTTGATTTGTTTGTACCTCTGTTGTGACACCCAAGGGTAATTCTGGTCTAGCAACTTCCAACAAAAAGAAGAGAGATGAGAAAACAGAAGAGGAAATTTCTCCACCATTACGAGTTCTCATTCTTCACTCTTGAAGCATCCCTGAGACTCAGCTCACCCTGTGGTCGACTTTGCTGTGCTCCTCATCAAGGACAGTGATCCCACCTAATTCCCTGAGATAGGTGGCAGAGAGAGAGGCAGGTGTGCTAGGGGGATGGGGCAGACAAACAGAAGAAGAGGGGGAGCCTGTTCCTAGGGGTGTGAACCGATCTGTATCCACATGGTGGAGCCTGAGTCTATAGTCAGTAGAGCCCTGGGGCCCACACAGGATGATAAAGACCCAGAGACTGAGCCCAGAGCCTGCCCTGTGCATTGAGAATGCTAGGTTGTGATGTATTAGTAGAGGGCACAGACTTCCCAGCCTAACCAAGAGATGAGGAAAGGCACAATCCCATTACATCATCAGGGAGACATATACCTGAGTCCAGGAGCCAGAAGGGAATATTCTAGGCTAGTGTCAGTGGCTCACTCCAGTAATCCTAGCTACTCAAGGGAGCTGAGAGCTGAGGATCATAGTTCAAAGCTATCCCAGGTGGGAATTTCTATGAAACTCTTACCTGTAATTTAAAACACACACACACACACACCACACAAACAAACACACATACACACACACACACACACACACACAAACAAACACACACACACACACACACACACACACACACACAAGTAAAGATGTAGCTCAAGTGGTAGAGTGCCAGCCTTGATCAAATAAACTAAGGGACAGTGCCCAGGCCCCAACCACAAAAAAAAGAACACGTCTCCCATTCCTGGGAGTGTTTTGAAATGGTTATAGCCAGGCTCAATTAACTATTAAGTTGTCCAGTGGTATACTTACCATTTATTGTTTTGGAAACATTGAGTGCTTGATTGTTTTCTGTTGGGTAGGGTAGAAATACTTCAAATTTTCCTGATTCAGAGGATTCCCTCCTCAATACTAAAAAATAAAATACAAATAAATTGCTTATCTAAAGAAGAGGGCAAATGTCAGGCAATAGTGGCTCATGCCTATAAACCTAGCTATTCAGTGGCTGAGAACAGAGGATTGTAGTTCAAGGCCAACCTAATCAGAAGAGTTCTCAAGAGCCTATCTTAAAAATCACCAACAAAAAGCAAAACTGGAGGTGTGGCTTAAGCAGTAAAATTCCAGCCTGGAAAATGTGAGGTCTTGAATTCAAACCCAAGTACTGCCAAAGAGAGACAAAATTAATTAAACATTAAAATAACAGGGCAGATGAAATAGTCTTTAGTAAACTGGGTTAGACACTTGCATTTAATGTATTACTATATGAGAAAAGAAAAATGGCCTGTGATTGATAAAAATATTTCTTTTGAGAATTACTGCTTTTCAGCATTTCATTTTTATGAATCACTAAATATGTTATTGAGGAGTTTTTATTTGGCTGTAGATTAATAATTTGTGAGGGTTCTGGTTTACTTAAGATCTGAAAAAGTTTTTTTTAAAAAGAAATGGCCCATGGGTCATTTTTCCTTCTGATTAGGATCTGAATCCCTAAGAATCCATTGGCCCCTAGACATTATGATTTTACATGACTGAGGGTGGGGCATGAGATTTCTGTTTTGTTTTCTTCCCGTGGAGCTAAGTCTTCAAAAAGCCTCAGCCTGGGAACGATCACTAGCTGTATGGCTTCCCAAGCAGGTTCTATAAATTTGCCTTTAGTTGCAATTGCTGTAATTTCTGGACTGTGAGCTGAACAGTGGGGTTTGCAGCAAGGGAAAATAACTTCAATTTCATCTGGTTTTCTTGTATTTTAAGGAGAGGGCATAATTGCAGTATACAAATCTCCTCTGAAGAGACCATGACCCTCGACCTCTTAGTTGTCTCCTTTTTTTTCTTTTTCTGTTTTCTTGCTCTTATGTTGCTCAAAACATTTGTTAAGATAATATTGTTTTCACCAGGGACTCTGATTGAATTTCTTTGTTCTTGGTTTGTCTGCTAAGGAGACTTTCCTACTTGCACACACCATTCGTGAATCACGTGCTAGGTGAAGCACATCTGATGTTCAGCTGGCTGTGAGCCTAGTAGACAGTCACAAACACATCCCAGGAGCAGAGCAAGGCTGTCGTCCTGACGCCTGTGTTGAAAACCCTTCACTCGGGGAAGTCTTAGGAACAGGTGTGGAGGTCTAGTTGGAAAATGTAAACTTGATTCATTCAGTCTAGCACAATCTATAAGGCAGTTACAGTCTTTCAGATACTCTGAGGTTGCTCAGGGCTCCCAGAACCATGAGTTTATAGGGAACAGCATAGAGGGGTGCATGTACAGGTGCATTTGTCTAGAAGAGACAGACCTTTGTCCTACCCTCCCCAGTCACACAGTATGTATGGGCAGTCTGGTGAAGAGGAAAGGACAGAAGGTTATTGAGGGTTGATCCCAGCTAGAGTGCAGTAGTGAGCCCATTGCTATGGGGAAATGCTAGGCCTCGGTTACCAGGCAACCTGTGGAATATGATCAGAAGCAGAATTGATGTTGCTCACCCAAGAGGGAGAAAGCATGAGTATTTGGACAACTGTAGCCCACATTGACTGAGAGCAGCTGGTCTGCTTGCCTCAACTAGGCTCTGGCCCTCACCACTCAACTACAAGCCCACAGCTGGCTATAAGCACATCACAGTTACTACCTGGAGCCTTTCTGTTGTTAGAGTGAGGCTGGATCACGGGCAAGACACCAGAAATATTAGCTGCAGAAAGCCATATTATAGGAAAGCATAAAAAGAGCACAAAACTTATGCAACATAAACAAGTCAGATCAAACTTGATCAAAGGCCTAAAGGTAAGATCTAGAACTAGAAACCTCTTGGAAGAAAACAGGGGACAGGCCTGGAGTGTGGCCCAGTGGTAGAGAGCTTTCTGCAGATTCCTAGGGTAGTCCAGTTCACAGAGAGAAAAGGCAGAATGGTGTTTGCCTGGAACCAGAGGAGAAGAAGCAAGAAGTTGGCATTTCATTTGCAACGATGTTCCCAGATGAATGGCATACTGTGTGGCTGAAAATGTGAGAGGGTTTGTCACAGCTGAACCACTTTAAAAAAAAAAAAAACAACTTAAGGTGGGAGTTACAAGTAACCTTAGTAAAAAGAAAAATAAAAAACAGTAGTGTAAGTAAAAGAGGACAGACCTTTCACTGAGGGGCTAGGAAGCCTGTGGGGCTGAGATTCAAACGAATGCATCCAAGCTCAAAGGATGGGCTTAGAGGCAAGAAGCATAGCAAGACTGTAATGGGGGTAATGATGGTCTTGCAAGATTGGGTGCAATTTTATATGCAATGCACGGAGATCTCTCCCTCCAGTTCCTCATTGGTCCAAGAAATATGGGGTTTACATTCTCTCCCAGATGTCACGTAAGTTCTTGACTTTGGGTAATTTGAATGCATGGACGTTTGGTTGCCTCCGTCTCTCTTTGTTCCCTTATGGCAGGAATGCTTGTGTGCTCTGTGGCACATAGTTTCCACTCATGTTCTTATTTTATGACTGTCCATTCTTCCCCCAGGGTCAGGGCTCCTTCTATCAGTTCTGTTCATCTATGGCTTTCAAATGTATGAACTTAGTCAGGTCTGTCCACAAGTCACCACATAAGAAAACGACTGGCAATTTCCCCCTCAGAACCAAATGCCTTTTGCCTTGAAAATGGACCCATGTTCTAACACTGGAGGAAGTGACTGCAGCCTGGGCCCTCAAGTCAGAGGAGGGAGGGCAGAGGTGGACTGATTCAGACAGTACTGTGACCAGGTGGTACCTGGGCTGGGCTGCATCATGGGACCTGCTGTGCACTGACTGAGGCACTATTGCAGGGCAACATTAAGGGCGATGGACCCAGCAAGACAAACTCATCAGGGACCTCCACTGTGTTCCAGACATCAATCAAGCACCATCGCCATCCAGCTCATGTAAACCTAGGGCAGTGGAAACAGGATGAATGAACATGCCTGAGCTGGTGGCCTTCCCTCTCAGTGGGAAGAGGTGGACGCAACACAAGGCACATGTAAGCCAGAAGAGCTGAGTGCCATGGGAAAGTGCCACAAAGCAAAAAGGTGGACAGGCCTGGTTACGGCACCAGTCAGCCTATGGAGGAGATGTGGGACTAGCCAGAGGAGCCTGTACCTTCATAATTCTTCAACATAGGGTTTAAAATAGTGATTTTGAAATCCTATGATCCTAGCACTCAGAAGGTCAGACAGAGGATCATGAGTTCAAGGCCAGCCCATGCTACAAGAGGAATCCTCTCCCCCTCACCACACCCCTACCTCCACCACTCCACCCAAATCAACTAGTGATGGCTCAAGCCTGTAATCTAAGCTACTCAGGAATATGAGATCTAAGGATCTCAGTTTGAAGCCAGCCTGGGAAGGAAAGTTTTGAGACTCCTCTCTTTAACCATCAAGAAGCCAGAAGAGGCATTCTGGCTCAAGTGGAAGAGAGCTAGCTCTGAGCAAAAAAGCTAAGGGATAGCACACCAGGCGCTACTGAGTTCAAGCCTCAGAACTGGCACAAAGATAAAGTGATGAGCATTATGAAAATAAGTCAAAAGTTGGCTTTGTTCCCTCCATTCCTGTTTATTTATGAAAGGCAGCAGTGTTCTACAGATCTAAGAATCCTTATCACTCCAAATGACAGCGTCAATGTTTTGTGTCTTTCCATTCGACTTTAAAAGCACTTTGCCATGGAGCTCCAGCAGCTGGGGGTGGAAGAGGACCAAGGCACCCAGGCCTCTGCCAACGCAGCCTGCACTCCCTATTGTCCTTGCTAATGGCCTCCGATGAGCATGGGCTCCATGCCCAGTGTACACACTTGGCAAAATGATACCAGGGCACTTCTTAATGGAGATCAAAGTGACCTGGTCTTGTGCTTAGTAAGTCCTCAATGATTTCAGAACTCAGTTCAGAGCTGCTGAAAGCTTAGGAAACTGCCCTGGTGCCCTGGCTCTGCACAGCCGCCGTGGCCCCAGGTCCTGTGGAATGAACACCTTTTTTCTGCTGTTCAGAACAGCATTTATATGTGTAAGTGAAAAGCAGATTCTCTTGATCAGAGAGCTGGACCTTCACGTTCAGTCACACAGCTCCTGAATCCACATTCCTGTTGGGGTTTATGAATCCAGGCTTGTCCAGAAATAAATAAATAAAGGTACCAACTGCAGGGCCGCCTTTTATCACCTTCATTTTTCTCTGCCCAGTAAAAGGGCAATGAAAATACATTCTACACTCTGTTCCATTCATTTCCACATGTACATGTTCTCAAATATGTTATAAATGAGAAGAAAAGAAATGGCCAGATTATTTGTCAACCTGTCATCCTTTTTTTTCCCCTAAATTGATCGTCATCATCTCTTGTTGATAGAAAAGTCCAGAAGTATATTGGGATAAAAATAGAAGTACATGTAAAGATAAAATTGTAAATGGGATATACTGCTGTTTTTCCTCCCATTTTTCTTCCCTTCCCACTGCAGACAGCGCACAGGAAGGATTGAGCCAGCCTGCACACACCCTAGGGAGCAGCAGAGCTTGGGAAATTAGGTCTGTCTCCACACCCACCCTTCCCACCCCAGCATGCCTCACTGCCACATCCGGGTACCTTGGAGAGTCATGATTGAGTTCTGGCTGATGAACTAGAAAGGAAACAACTTTGCAAAGAATAGAAAAGTTTCTTTTGGCTCCTCCATTTACCATACGTTATTAACCTAGAAATTTATAAGGTAGTCTCACTGTTCAGGAACTAGGCAGATATACATTAAAAAGTGAATTTGGAGAGAGCCGAGGTGAGAGCAATTTTCCAGTTCCTGGACATGATTTTTCCTATCAGGAGAAAATTGTGCTGTTTACTTCAGACTTCACAAAAAAAGCACATCTTCAAATTGTCCAAGAATTTCAGTTTGCCTTGAGAAATGCGCCTCTAGGAATACTGAGAAAAGAGGGCTACTACCTGCACAGATTTTACTTGTAAATGTAAAAGAATAACTTCTTTGGGTTCTTGGAGATATGTATCTAAGTCATATATATACATATATATATATACACATATGTCTCCATGAGACTCTTATCTCCCATAACCAGCAAAAAACTGAAAGTAGAGGTATCATTCAAGTGGTAGAGCTTTGAATAAAAATGCTAAGGGACAGTGCCCAAGCCCTGAGTTCAACCCTAATATCAGGACAAAAATACATGTGCGTGTGTGCGTGTGTGTGTGTGTGTGTGTGTGTGTGTGTGTGTGTGTGTGTGCATGCATGTGCCCTAGAGACGCACACTTAAAATCTGGGGACTTGGTTTTCTGTGGTGGCACCATGACACATCTGTTGGTTTGAGATATATTTACAGACAGAAAAGCAACCAGATACTGAGTTTAAGGATCCACTTAAGAGGAAAAAGGGAAGGGATAAAGGGAAAAGAAAGAAGTAATTCTGAGATATGCTGCAACTCTATATGAAAAAAAAAGTATAAAGAACTTGAATGCAAGCTGTAGATTAATTAGGGGAGGGGAAGAAACAGGCTCAGTTCGGTAAATGAGTACTAGTGGGGGTACTAGTGAAAGAAGTTGGACACTGTCAAAATAGATTACCAGCATGCATGAGACTAGAACAGTGAAACCTGAAATTGTGTGAGAAAGCAGGGCGAAGGGTTCAGGAGGGAAGAAAATAAAAAAAAAAATGAGGACTACAGTGAAGAAAAGTGTCTGAGCAGTTTCTAATGCTATTGATGTGCAAAAATCATCTGGTTTTCTGATTTTTAGCAAGGGTGATGTCTTGGAGCAATTTTGGCTGATTCCCCATAGTGGGGGCCTGTGCCCTGGGCAATGAGGTGGGAGGGGGCATGGAGCGCTGGCCCAGTCTGACCCATCCTTGCCCTTCATGCTGCCAGAGAGGAGACTGAGAAGTGTTTGTGGACACTGAAGGAAATAGCAAATCCAGCTCCTAAAGCTACCCATGAGCTCCATAGTTCTGACAAGCCCTTCATGCAGAAGGCCAGGGTTTCACTTACCTCCAATCATGTATCTCTTCATGTTCATCCCACGAGGTAAACTCTGAGACTCACCTTTGGAATCGGAGTGAGATTGGCCTTATTTTATATATGGGAGTCCCTGTCCATTTGGGAAAAAGATGCCAGCTTCCTTCCCACACTTCCTTCTTGCAAGGCTCTAGTGTTCTCACTACCCTTGACAGTGAGCGCTCCCTGGGGGCCCATCCTCCCCACCCCCACAGTGGTCACCCTGTCCCCTAGAGCCACCCACCATTCATGTGCTAAAGATCAGCCATCACCCCAGTATCCCACATGCCTTTGGCTATCTTGGAAAGATTTGCCCCATCCTCTACCCTAATGTGCCCACCCCTTCGCCCTTACCCCTCCGCTCTCCATCTCCCACCTCTTCACCTCAGTGGGTCCTCATGCTTCATCAGACCATGCATTTCAAGAGTCCAAAGGGAAGCGGTCCATCCCATTCTGTTCCCTGAGAAGAAACATCTGTATCTCTGGCTTTGTTTTTAGATGTATTTTCTCTTGGGTTTCTACAAATATCCGAACAACTGTTTCTGGAGCAGGAAGATTTTGAGGTTTTGAGTGATGCAGGAGCCTCCCTCACCTGGGAACCTGGTAGTGAGACCCTGATTTTTACAAAACTGGAACCTCTAGAGATTTAGATGCTAAGTGGTGAAAGCTGGCAGGTGGATTCCAGCCTGAGAGGCCATGATGGCCGTTGTAAACAGCTTCTTTTGTGGCAGACCTCTCTCCACTCCACGTGGGAAGAGTGCATGGCTGGCTCGCCCTGCGTGTTAGGAGAATGGTGTGTCAAGTTGGTGTCTGGCAGACCCAACATGGTGGGGTTGAGGATAGGCGCTGGGATCACAGGCCTTGTGAGGTGGCTCTGCCACACACAGATGCTTAGATAGCAGGATCCACAGACAAACCAAGACAGGACATTTTCCTCAGAGGTTCTGGCAAATTCCACTTGATGTCCCAGGCAGAACAGAGCAAGGAGCCAGCCTCATGACAATATTTACAGCCACCAAGTATACGAGCAGCACTCATACCACCAGGGGCCTTGGGTTCTTTGGGGAATTTTGAGGCAGGAAAAGCAGCAGCAGAGGCAACGTTCATTGAGAAGGAGAGTAAGGGACCAGGGAAGTGGAGGAAAGCCTCTTAGCTACTGGTAAGTTGATATAAGCCCCCAACTTCTGGCTGGGAGGGAGGGACAGATTTTGCCATAGGAGACCTATCCAGCTGCTTCCCAGGCAAAAAGGAGGAAGAAGGCAAGGAGGACTTCTGTGTGAGACAGCAAGAAATCCCAGAAATCAGTTACCTATCTATTGTAGTACATGGGGTCCTCGTTATTGTTGTTTTGTTGGTCGTGGGGCTTGAATTCAGGGCCTCGGGTCCTGTCCCTGAGCTCTTCAGGTCAAGGCTAGTGCTCTACCACTTGAGCCACAGTGCCACTTCTCTTTTCTAGTGGTTCATTGGGGATAAGAGTGTCACAGACTTTCCTGCCCAGACTGGTTTTGAACCATGATTCTCAGATGTCACCCTTCTGAGCAGCTAGGATGACAGGCGTTGAGCCGCTGGCACCCAGCTTCTTGAGTGTTCTTTTGGGGAACAGTTGTTCTGGCCCTTGATTGAGTCACTGACCACCTCACCTCAAGGGGAGAAGCATTGAAGCCAATATCTCTCTCTGAGTGCTTTTTGTTTTCTTTTTATTATCAGCCATAGGGCTTGAATTAACCACAGTTTTCCTGGTTTTCTGGTGGTTAATTGGAGATAAGAGCTTCCAGACTTTTCTCTCTGGGCTGGCTTTGAGCCGCAATCCTCAGATCCCAGCCTCTTGCTAGCTAGGATAACAAGTGTGAGCCACCAGCACCCAGCTTTTTTGAGTGTTTAAGAAGAGGAAGGGGTGTTGTCTCGGCCTGCCACTGTCTCTGTATCTCAGAGGCACAAGGACCCAGGCAGGGCAAATTCCACACAAGGCCTGGCTAAGGCTCTGTGCTATTTTTTTCATGACAAAAGGAATCTGGATATATCACAGCTCTTGGCTGAAGGTGAGTTACTTCTCTGCATATCCCACGTGTGTGCCTGTCTGCAGGATGCTCACTGACCAGTGCTGAGAAGGTGAGAAGCTCGGCAGATAGGGAGACCAACTGCCCTATGGAGAAAACTCCCCCCCCCATGTGTGGAATTTGCCCTACCTGGACCCCTGGGGGGAAGGGCAGTGCTTGGGACCATGGATGGGGATTGGGGCGGGACATTTTGATTGGTACAGAGTGACTAGAAAGGCCAAGGCTAAACTTGTCACCAAGTCACAATTGCTGGCCTGCATGGCCTGAGGACACATTCTCATGAATTTTAGGAACTTGGGGAGGATGCAGGGTTAGTGGCCTAGGCAGAATCGTAACTGGCTTCGCTTCACACCTCAGGCACCATCTGAAGTGAGCGTGCTGGCACTTGGTCCAGAGAAGACCCGGAAGAGGCCACCACTGTGCATGCCTGCCAGCGGCCTCCTTGCTCCCTTCCTCATGTCCTCCTATCATAGAAATGGCAGCTTCCCTCTTCCAGCTCCATCCAGTCTCACTGTCCCTAGGCCAGGGAGGGCCCTAGAGGGCCTGTGTCCTCACATTCCCACCAGCAGTCCCCCATCACCACCCTCGTGGGGTTCTTTGCCACTCCAGTGAATTTCCACCACAGTCATCAGAATCTGTCTCTCAACACAAGTCGTGTGACAGCCCTGCTCTGCCCCAAGCTTCCAGAGGCTCACCCTGCTCCCCAGGAATATAGCTCTGTGTCCTCAGAGCGCCTCTTGAGCTGACCTTTCCATCATACAGTCCTCAGTCCTCCCGCTTTCTGCTCCAGGGTCTGTGCAGCCCCTGGAGCTTCCGCACGCCCAGTGTGACCTGCAGGAGAGATCTGCGTCGCTGCCTTTGCTGTCCTCTCCAGCAGGCCTGCTCTGCGTGGCCTTGTGGCTTCTTTGCTTCTCTCCCATCCTTCAAGCCTGGGTCTGCTGAGGTGGCTCCTTGTGCTCACAGCCCTGAGCCTGCTGGCCCGTGCTCTGCTCGGCTCTTCTGCCTTCAGCACTATGTCTGACCATCTTCCATTGGGAACACTTGATCTCCCATCATTCCACAGCTTAGCAGGTCGGTTTACTTTGGAACTTTTTTTTTTACCTACTTGAAAGACTTGCTATTCTTTAAGCATCCTTTTTAATTAAGCACGATCTGGACTGTCTCTCCCTGCTCAGCCTCTTCGGGGAGTGAGGAAGTTCATGAGGGGAAGTGGATGGTGATTAGGTCGAACTCCCCCCTCCCCCCACTGTGAGCTCTTCACTCTAGTACAAAGACGCTGCATCTCAAGTTTGCTCTCTGCCTGCCTCTAAAGTTGCCTAGTCCACCTGCGCTGGCTTCCAGAGTCCTCTTAATTCAGTATCTCCACTCAGCCACCAGAGACTATCCTGGAAAGGGTCGGCAGAGACAACTGCTGAGAAGCCTCAATTAAGAAGATGCTTGGGGGAAGAAATGTCCTAATTAAGTTCCTTTTAGATAACAGCACAACTGAAGTTTTTATTAGGCCAAGACAGCATTATGCAAAAGAAAGATAATAGATGAATATATTTCTTGGAATGAGTATGGTAACCCATACCTATAATCCCAACTACTGAGGAGGCAGAGATTGGAAAGATCATAGTTCAAAACCAGCCTGAGCAATAAAAAATTAGTAAGACTTCATCATTACCAGCAAGTGAACACCTGCAGCAGTGCAGGCTGTGACCCCAGCTATGTGGGAAACACAGATAGGAGGATCATGGCTCAAGGCCAGCTCCAGGCATAAATGTAGGAACCTGTCTGAAAACAGGCTAAAGCAAAAATGGAATTGGAGTATAGCTCAAGTGGTAGAACATTTACCTAGTAAGCAAGCACAAGGTCCTGAGTTCAAATTCTAGTACTTTCAAGGGGCAGGGATGATATTCATTGGTTTACAGCAATGAATTGTTAATGGAGGATATTGGAAAGGAGGATGAGTAGTAGCTCCAGGTTACTTAGACAGAATAATAATAAATTAATAAATCACTGACTTCAGTAGCCGGTTACAGCTCAGATACTGTGAGACTAACCAAAACAGGGGCTGCTGCTGGGTTGGTAGTGGCTCAAGCCTGTAATCCTAGCTGCTCAGGAAGCTGCGATCTGAAGACCAAGGTTCAGAGTCAGCCCAAGTCAGAAAGTTTGTGAGATTCTTCTCTCTAGTTAGCCAGCAAAAGGCTGAAAGTAGAGATGTGGCTTACGCACTAGAGCACCTGCTCTGAGCAGGAAAAAAAAAAAAAAAGCAAGAGCATGAGGCCCTCCCTGAGTTCAGTTCAAGCTCCAGTACCAGAAAAAAATAAAAATAAAACATTTAAACACAGGAACTAGCTAGGGACTGGGTCAGAGGCCAAGCTGGCATTGCTCAGCATGATTGGGGCAAGTCACTCAACTTAGAACTGTGAGAGGCAGCCCTGGCTGTGCACATGTGTGTGCTTAAACTGTGACATCAATAAAAGTCTGGTCTCATGTGAATCAAGCTAAAGATCGGTTCATCTTTCTAACCTTGGGTAGAATGGGGTCTTTGCTATATCAGCCCCCTGAGGACACAGCTCAGGATGTACCTGTCTAGTGCGCAGGCCAGTGGTCTCGGCCTGTCCTGCCCGGGTGATATCAAGCTCTGAGTGTGGGTTTCCCCTGTGCCTTGTGGTGATAAATGCCAAGCAAGTGCCTTGCTCAGTGACCTTTCAGCTCTCACTGCTGCACTCCTTCACTTCTCTTAACTATTTGCAAATGCTAGCTTCATGGGTCGTTTCTCCTCACAACATCCTTCACAGGTGATGGGCAGGTTGGCCTGCAGTTTGCTGCTTCATTCACCCTCTGGTGGCCATGCATGTGTCAGGACTCCAGTGCTCCTCAGAGCCTGAGATCCAGCCCACAATCACAGAGCTTTCATGGGGGATTCCAGAGGAGATTCGGAAGCCTCAGGGCATGGATAAAACCACGGCTGCCTCCAGCGCCTCTTGGGTGTGTGAGATCATTCTCCATCAAGGAATCAATGTGTGGGTTTAGGAAAATTAATTTGAGCCATCATCCAGGGCACTAGTGCAGCTCAGGCCTGTCAGCCCAGCTGCTCAGGAAGCTGAGAACTGAGGATTCTGGTTCAAAGCCAGCCAGGGCAGGACAGGCTTAAGTGGTAGAGCACCAGTCTTGAGCAAAAAAGCTAAGGAACAGCACCTAGGCCTGAGTTCAAGCTCCAGTGCCAGCACACACACACAACATTAATTGATGACTGTGCCTGCAACTTTATTTAGAGGTTTACATACACTTTTACTGACATTCTCGGCCAATGTATATAATCCTAGCTATTCAGGGTGCTGAGATATGAGGATCACAGTTCCAACCCAGCCCAGGCAGTAAAGCCTGCCAGTCTCTGTTCTTCAACTGACCATCAAAAGTCCAGAAGTGGCACTGTAGCTTAAGTGGTAGAATGTCAGCCTTGAGCAAAAAAGCTCATGGGTAGTGCCCTATTTTCAAGCCTGCGACTGGCACTCCCCGCCCCTATGCAAAAAAAAAAAATGTACATCCTGTGTAGGCAGATACAGAGCTAGGAGAACCCAGTGTTGATCAGAGATCAGGTCTCCACTACCCCATCCTTCCCTCTGTGATCCACTCAGCCCACAGGCCAGAACCTTCTATGGACCAGAGTTCTGAGCTGCTCCCACTAGCAAATGGACTTTTGCAGCATAAAGCCTTAGAGAGGGCATTTTGCATTTGTCATCATTGAGATTTGTTTTTATTTCCCCATCTCTTACATCTCCACTCTTTATTGAAATGCCCACTCCATAAATACAGCTCCATCTTCATTTTCCCTAAATAAACAGTAGTAAAGTGTGCTGTGGGTAGTTTAATTTTGATGCTAAATGTATTTTAGAGAAAAGTGGCTAAAATGCATCCTATTTTTTCCCTTCCATGTCTCCAGAAGTATGAGCTAAATTATTTATATTTGATACTCACAAAAGAGAGATGGATTCCGGGTATTTACAGAAAAGAACGATGAGATGGCAAGGGCAGGGGGAGAGCGAGGTAGCAACACTTGGTTGACTGAACATGTTCGCCCCAAGAAGCTCACTACTGGTTCTTTCTGTGACCTGGCGCTAACAGAGTACCTGACCACACAGCTGACTGAATCTGAAGCAGTGGGTATGCCAGGGTGACACAGTAAGAAAAGTCTTAACTCAATAGAAAAATCAAATCATATAAAGCCAGCAAGCCTTTGGAAAATGCTGAGTAGTTCACCAGCACCCAGAGGTCCCCAGGCACCGGGCATCCAGGTCTCTGGCTTTGAGTGCAGCAGACAAGATTGGCTGTGCCTGGACCCCCATTCCTGTAGTTGACAGGAATGCCATACCCCAGGGTCCTCTAGGAAGTCCGATGGGGGGTGGTAACTCTGGGTTTCCTATCCAGGTGGCTCTGTGAGAGCTCTATCCATCGCCTTCTCCTTACCTCTTCTTCCATGACAAAGCATTCCATGCACCATTTCGTGTTCTCTGCCACAGGAAATAGTGCTGCACCGGAAACTATGGCCCCAGTCATTGTGGTTGCCCCGGGCAACAAGAGTGTGGTGGCAGGGTCCAGTGAGACCACCTTGGAGTGCATTGCCAATGCCAGGTATGGACATGCAGCGACATGGAAACCCAGGTTGCCCATTCTCCTGGGGGAGAAACTGGTGCTCAGCATGGGCACAGGTGGAGGGTTCTTCTGCTAGGCCAGGTGGGGAAGAGCAAGAGCAAAGGGAAGTTTATTCCTTTCCCTTCTGCAGTCCTAGACACTTTCTGCCTGGCTTGTAATCACGCCGGGATTGGGTGGGGATGGTCACGCCTCCCATGTAGCTATAGTGTCCCCTAGTAGTATTTATTTTAAACATTCTTTTCCTGAGCAAATGGAATCATTAGCACTTACGGTCCATTGGTACCGCAATTAGCTATCCTTGCTCAATAGTCCTTGAGCACAATGTATGGCCGAGGCGCATGGCAAGGGAGTAGCACTGTATCTGGATTGATTTTTAAATGTCCATTGTTCAGCCCGCCATGGTTCCTGGTAGAATTAGCTTTGTCGAGCTTGTGCTGAATGCCTGGAAATTATTATTATTACTGCTACCTACATGATTCACAATCGTTGTCACTGATGTCCTTGCGCTCACAGGCCTGTGGAAGAGGTGAGCATGCACTGGAAGAGAAATGGAGTGCGACTCAGCAGTGGGCTACACAGCTTCGGCAGACGCCTAACCATCATCAACCCCACATCAGCCGACACGGGGCTGTACGTCTGCGAGGCCTCGCTTCCAGGGCACGCCTTCGAGCCAGCCAGGGCCAAAGCCTTCCTCTCCATCATAGGTAATGCTCAGAGAGTGCCCCAGCTTGGCTCTTGCAGCAGACAAAACACCGCCCTATGCTGCTCTGACTTTATTTTGGTGGTGTTTTATCTTTGCATTGCTGAGATGAATGCCAGTGATATTCCAGTGAGCCACATCTCCGGCACCTGACTTTGCTTGTTGTGTGCTCATAATTAGGGACTGAGGGGCTGGGAGTTTGGTCTAGTGATAGAGTGCTGGCTTAGCATGCATGAAGACCTGGGTTCAATTCCTCAGTAACACATACGTTAAAAAAAAAAAAAGCTGAAAACAATGCTGTGGCTCCAGTGATAGAGCCTTGAGGTTAGTCCAAGAACAGTGCTCAGGCCCTCAGCTCAAGCCTGGGACCAGCAAAAAAAAAAAAAAAAAAAAAAAAAAACTAGGGATTGAACTCAGGGCCTAGACTAGATGCCACCTTGAGGCTAACACTATATTACTTGAGCCACAGCTCCACTTCCACTTCCAGCTTTTGGTGGCTAATTGCCTCTGCTGGCTTCAAATTTTGATCCTCAGATCTCAGCCTACTGAACAGCTGTGTAGCGCTGGTGCCAGGCCTCTGACTTTGTTTCTAACCCAGCCAATGGGGGTGAGTTTGCATTGGAATTCCACATTCACAATGTTCTTTGCTAAGAATGCAGAGCCATTGACTCCAAAGTACAGATGCTCCTGATGCTTGCAGGAAGTGTCCTTCAGATCATTTCTGAAGGTTAAACTTGGAGTGGATGGTAACGCCCATCTCCGTTCATTTTCCTGCTTCCTCCTTACTTCTGCTGCCTGTGGTGATCCTGGAGGAAGCTAAAGCTATGGGGTGTTACCTTTGGCTCCATTGAAAGATGAAATACTTTCTAAACGTGGCTCCATTATTGACCCAGAACCAGGGAAGACCAAAGGTAACACTGAGCCCATTGGCATTGCCCCACTCTAATGCTGGAGGAGAGAAGGGGAAGCACAACTCACCCCGGGGCTAGGAAATGTAAAAACTCATTTTCAGATCATGAGCCAGCCACATTAAGTTGTTGTACAGGTCCCTTTTTTAAAAATTTCTTTTCATTTCCCCCAGCTTCAGGCCCAGGTGTGTGTGTGTGTGTGTGTGTGTGTGTGTGTGTGTGTGTGTGTGTGTGTGTGTGTATTACTGTCTTGGTGACTTCTGGTTCCCAGCAATAGCCACTGCTAAGTGAGGATCTTAGAGGTCAGTTCCAGGAAGGACAAGCTATCTGGGAGAGAGGAAGACAAAATAGGAGGAATCCATAATACATTGTTCAAGTTTGCCACTTGGCCAAAAATAAAAGAAGGAGGAGGAAGAAAAGAAGGAGGAAGAGGAGAAGGAGGAGGAGGAAGAAGAGGAAGGAAGGAAGGAAGGAAGGAAGGAAGGAAGGAAGGAAGGAAGGAAGGAAGGAAGGAAGGACAGAAGGAAGGGAGGAAGGAAGGAAGGAAGGAAGGAAGGAAGGAAGGAAGGAAGGAAGGAAGGAAGGGAAGGGAAGGAAGGGAAGGAAGGGAAGGAGGGAAGGGAGGAAGGGAGGGAGGGAGGAAAGGAAGGAAGGTAGGAAAGAAGGAAGAAAGAAAGGAAGGAAGGAAGGGAAAGGAAAGGAAGAAAGAAGGAACGGAAAGAAGGAAGGAAGAAAGAAAGAAAAGCTCATATATTCTAGGGAGTTAGAAAGAGTGCCAAGGCCTGCTCGAATGGCTTCACCATCTTTAACCAGAAGCCCCCCCCCCCCCCCGCCATGTGTGAATCTGCTAAATACCTGACATCACATACCTGTAGGCCTCTAGAAGCGGCATAACGGGGGCATAGGAACCAGAGCAGCAGCTGGGGAGGCAAATCACAACTGACCTCACCGTGAGGCTCCAAGCTCCTCTACTGCCTGCTTGGAGATGGCCTGTTCACCATGAATGCAAATATTCCATGCCAGAGTCTCTTCACACACTTCCACCAGGGTTGATCTACAGCTTTATAAACACAGTGCATTATAGATGGAGCCGAAATGAAAATTTGTGATGTATAAATCTCTAGTAGACAGACCTATATTGTGTTAAAATATTTTCAGGTAATTTAAACAAGAGAGGAAATTTATCTTCCTGTAAACTAGAATGTTTGTTTCCATCATAATTCCATTTTAAAGTATTTAAATCTATCACATGAACTTTGCTCTTGCAAGTATATCAGAATTCAAAAGCAAATTGGTTAGGTGTTCTGCAGGCCCCACCTCCCTGTGGTCTTATGGAAAGGTGTCTGAATGTACCATATTTCTTCATAACGTTCGAGTCCCCTTTGTGAAGTTTGGTATAGTGGTGCATGCCTGTAGTCTTAATTACTTGGGAGGCAAGGATAGAAAGACTGTGACTGAGGTAGCCATGGACGTGCATTCTAAAAAAATAACTAAAGCAGAAAATTCTGGAGTTCTGGCTCAATTGGTAGAGTGTTTGCCTAGCAAATGCAAGGCCCTGATTCAGCATACATGCACGCATGCACCCGTACATGCACACGCACGCACGCACGCACGCTCTTTTGTTGAGAAGAATTTGCTGTGGTAGTGGGACTTCATGGTGGGATCATGCTGGGAAAGCCCTGGAGAGAACCTGGTGAGATGGTTACCCACACAGAGGGAGCCTGGAGACCCACAGTCCATCCCACTGGGCTGTCGTGGGCAGAAGTAGGAAAAATGCTATGATATGAGCATGCAGATGAAAGAAAGCAGAAACAAATTGGCTCCCGATTACTTTTTATCTCACACTGATGAGACAAGACAGACCACCAGCGGCTGTTTACTCCACCTGTCATCTTCCTCGCTGGCTCGTTTCGGAGGTTGAAGCAGGAGCCCCGAGCTCTGGCCCGAACAGTGCGCTGCCCGCTGATGATGCCTGGTGCCCCACTCTGCACTGTGCCCAATCTCACACACCACGGCCAGTGCAGCACGGCCTCTGCCCTCCACGGCTTGTCCCTGTGCCAGCGCCCTCCCACACACCAGCCACCTCTTCCACCATGGCAAGCAGAAGGAGCAGGGATGGACATGGGTAGCAGCACCCCCCATCCCCCCATCAGCTCTGCTGCTCTGCTGCCTGTGGCAGTGGGGCTTGTATGCCAAGCTGAAGAGGTGCCAGTGGCCCACAGCCAGCGCTGCCTAGGTATCAGCTGGCCTCTGGAGGTACTTCCTTCACCTCCCACCTACACTGCTGCCTTTGGGGTGTGGTGCCTGCTTCGGGGGGAGGCCTGCCTGGACTTGGGGCATCTGGCTGTGCAGGGATTACGGCTATGCACCTCACAGGTTCCCTTCTACAGTCTCACTGGCTATGTTCCATGGCATGCAGGACACTTGGAGTGTGCGTGGCATGAAATGTGTGGCCTCGGGTCACCTTCTACCTGTACTCTTCACCAGCTTGAACAATCATCACTGCCTCTGCCGGCCTTAGCTTCCACCTCCCCCCACACAGGGAGGGTGTAAAGAAAGCTTCACACCTCTTGTCTGGTGGAGATTTGATGAGGTATTAAAACCATGGCTGTGTATGCTGCTGGCATGACTCAGTTATAACGCACGTCAGATGGCCCTGAAATCAGATCAGGGTGTGTCTCCGGCCTGTGTGAGCACCACCGCTTCTTCCCTGGAGATGAATGTGATGAGCCTGCCTCCACCCCTTCGGCATCTTGGATCAGGCATGCGGGGTGTGCAGCTTCCTCCACAGAATCAGCCTGCACGAATGCATCACCAAGTCCACCCTCGCCTGCGCCCCTGAGGGTACTCATCCTAGCACACCAGACGTTGCACTCCGAAACACTCGGAAGGCCGAGAGCAACTTACTGAGAACTAGCACTAGACATCAAAAAGGTTCTAACTTCCTTCCCTTCCCTTCCCTTCCCTTCCCTTTCCTTCTCCCTTCTCCCTCCACCCTTCTCCCTTCTCTCTCTTTCTTTTTTGCTTTTTAAGAATGCTGGTACTAAGGCTGACAAGCAATTTTGTGGTTTACTCCAAAATCTTCTAGAGCTGAAACTGAGCAGCTTGGAAATGTTCCCATCCCAACATAGTTTCTTCCCCTTTTGTCCTCCCTCCTCATCCTCTCCTCTCCCTCTTCTTCCTCTTCCCTTCTCTTCTCCCATCTGCCTCTTCTATTTCCAAAGAGAAAGATCTCTCTGCTTTCTCCTGTGATTAGAACAGGTCCCCCCGGCCAGTCCACGTCCCTTAGTCCCTGTGTTTTCAGATTGATGGCCTTAATTCACATATAAGCAAGCTCACAGGCTCCAAGATTGGAGGGTGGACAACCTTGGGGACAGCTCTATCTACCACAATGGACAAGGCAGCAATGTGTGGTCAGTAGTCACAACCAAGGGTGTAGCCCAGGACCTGCTGCTCCACACAAGCCCTGAAACTCACACAGAAGCCATCACTCAGCCCTGGGACAGGAAAGCATGGCCAACCAGTATTGCACATGGCCCATCTCCACTAAGACAGAACCCACTCTGTCACCCTGACCTGCTGAAGAGGAGGGGTCTGAAGGCCCTGCTTTGGGGCCATCTGGAAGAGATATCACCTCTGGCTCTAAGACTGAAGAGTCAGTGGCTTACATCTCTCCTGGAGGATAGTTGGCCTATAATGGCTTATCTTCACACTGATTTAACACAGAGTATAAGAACCTTTTCCTCATATCTACATATTCTTTCAAAAGAGAAGTGTCCATCTCAGTCTGCAATTATTGGTTGACAGCTGTGATCAGTTTTTTAGCAATCCAGTGTGGGCCTGAATTGGCCACATACCCATTCCAGAAATGTGACCTGTGTGTGTTAAGACACACACTCATCCTCTTTGAAGAGTAGGTGCTTAAAGAGGTTGAGGCCTGGCACAGGTACCCCGTGGGTCTTTCTGCATAGTGTGGTTGGCAGTCATGGCAAGTCAACTACTTCCCCACAACCCTAGCATACTGTGGGAGAACAAGGAAACTGGAATGAGGAGGAAAACCTTCCTCCTGCTTGGCTAGTGTGACAGTCCTGCAGCAAATGCTCATGTGTGCCCCTGTGTGCAGGGGTGTGTAATAGTCTGCAGGCTCAGCTACCTGGATCAGGGATGGGCATGGATCTGAACCAGCCTGCTCTGCCAGGTGCCACAGAGGACAGGAAGGGGGAGCTGTACCTGGGGCCTGCCTGGGGTAAGGGTGATGGTACATGGGGAGGAGCTCCTACCAAATGTCCCAGTCCCAGGGGCCATTCTGTGGAGTCCTTGTGTCTCCTGTGACCCTCTTGTTCACTTGGCACCTTTTGCACCCCTTGTGATAGGTACCACCCTCTCATGAGTAGATTTATGATGGCTCTCAAGGGAATTACACTAAATGAAAATAATCCAGCTTTGAAGGGGACATGCTATATGATTTATTTAACCATCCCAGGAATGGAAAAACTTACAGAAATAAGAGACTGGGGTCCTGGGGGCTGGGGTGGAGTGGGGATGGAAGGCAGGGGTGGACCATATCCTCACCATCACAAGTCTCCATTCTGTGTCTCCATGCAGCACAGCCCCAAGAGCCCACCCCCATGATAACAGTGCACAGATATAAATGCACACACACAAGCCATCTGGGGACCCATGGATAAAATAGGGTGACCTCATCTGTGTCAGAGTCCAGACGTTGTGCTGTAGTTCTTCAGAATATTGCCATGGGGGGAATCTGAGGGATGCACACATGGGAGCTTTCTCTATTATGTCTAACTTCTGTATGGGACTTTACCTGAAAACACCCTGGGAGTAAGGAGGTAGAAACAATAAGCAGATGTTGATGCCGGACTTGACGCTGTTCCCCTCTCCCTCCCTTCCCTTTCATCTGATCATGACAGTTGACCTTGGCTTCTTCATCTGCAGGTGAATCTGGGCTGTGACCTTTGCACCAGGGCTTTGACGGGAGCTGGGAAAGGGGGCAGCCAAAGGATAGTTAGGATGTAAATAATGCTGCTCTCATTGTGATTGATGAGATATGACTGGACAGGGAATATTTGTGTATGCATTTCTCTGGACCTGGTCTATGCATATAACATGCAGAGAAGCGTTCCATCTAGCAAATTCTCAGCCATCTCCACAGCCAGTGGGAGGGGGAGTAATTCAGGCAGATTGTTTCTGCTCGAGTGGTCCAGGTAATTGCAGAATTGATACCCAACTTTGCCTCCATTCAGAACCCTTCAGCCTTTTCTCCTTAATCATTTCTTTGAAGTGCTACATTTTCATTCCTCTCTCCTCTTTTTAGGGCCCACCCTGTTTTTTAGATACAGTCAATATAGGAAGCATTCCAGTGCTGTATTATCCACATTCAACACCATTTCAATAAAAATAAGCCACTCTGGAAGACAGTCCCCAGAAATTAATTACCACACAGAAAGTGAATAGAAGGCCTTTTGTTATCATGATAATGAAATCACTACTACCTTAATACTCTTGAACCCAGCCATGCCTCTGCTGAATTTCTGCTGAATAAACTGGAAGATTACAATACACTCTCAGAGGAAATTCATTGTTTAATACAAGCAGTATTTTTGTTGCACAGGCAAGGGGACATTCCAGTGTTGGGGAGTTGCCTTTGCTTCTAAAGATGGATGGGTCCCCACACCCCCTTTACTATTATTTTACACTCTACTGAAATATTAAATCTATTTCAGATAAGAATTACTAAGACTTTAAAAACTATATTAATAAGCTACATTGCTTGCTGATACAGACCAGGCACCTGGCTAGGTTGCTCTATTTGACAGGCTTTGGGGGAGTCATTGTTTAGATACTGAAGCAAACTAGCCTATAAAACACTGTGCTGTAAATATAAACCTTTATGAACCTCTTGGGATGGTCCTTCTAAAATGTGAATTAAGATATTCCATGATTCAAGCCCATAAACTGAAAAGTAGCCCTCGCCATGAGTAGTAATTTGCTCTCTGCAATCCTTAGAATATAAACTGCCTTTCCTGCTGCTCATGAATTCCGTGTGTGTGTGTGTGTGTGTGTGTGTGTGTGTGTGTGTGTGTGTGGCATCATTAATGATGAAGTTTGGGGAACTGTTTTGAAAGGAGCTCCAATTATGTCAGGCTGTTGTGGCCTTTGTGAGATCTTTCTTTTACTTAGGGTCCATCTTTTGTTTTTTCTTTTTCCTTGTTTAAAGAGCCACCATATTTCACCACAGAGCCTGAGAGTCAGATTTTAGCTGAAGTGGAAGAAACTGTGGACATCGCCTGTCAAGCCATGGGTGAGTATGGAAGGTTCTGGAGGGGAGCACTGATGTGGAGGGGTGACGGTGACTATGACCTTCCAGGGGCAGGAGGACTGAGGAACCCAAGCCTGGGACCTTGGGAAAGTGCTGGATCTTTCTGAGCTCTTGCCTCATGCCTGTAAATCAGCCATTCTCACATTTATCCCTAGAGGAGGAGGAGGAAATAAGAAGGAAGGCTCTACCTCCTAAATCCCAGATGGAGAGGATAGGATGTACCTTGGGGGCTCCCCTCGAAATTCCAACTCCACTGAGCAAGAAACACAGAACAAGGACTGGCGGGCACGTCTGTCCTGGGGAGAGATAACTGTAAAGTTACAGATTAGGAATTTTTCCCACTTGTCTGCCTTGTAACTTCAGGTCAGCTCTGCGGTTAATCAGGTCAGTTCTGAGCCGCCTGGTGCCTCCCTGTGCCCAACACCCTCATCCTTGGCTTTCTATCAGGCAACACAGGGCATTTACACAACACACACACACACACACACACACACACACACACACACACACATCATGCTGCAAGGCAATTCATTAACAAAGCCTGTGTAAGTAGAAAGCTTGCTTCTATTTATTTGGACCTAGCGTCTTAAGGGTAGATTTGTTGTTGCTGTTGTTGAATTTGTGCTGGTCCTGGAGCTTAAACTCAGGGCCTGAGTGCTGTCCCTTAGCTTTTTTGCTCAAGCCTGGCACTCTACCACTTAAGTCGTAGCTCCACTTCCAGCTTTTGCTGGTTTAATATTCTCATGGACTTTCCTGCTATAGCTGGCTTCAAACAGTGATGCTCAGTTCTCAGTCTCCTGAGCAGCAGCAGCATGAGCCACTGACTCCCAGCTAGGATGTCGCATCATAGGAGTGGATTTTTTTTACCCAACCCCCTAAGAGCTTGCAAGAAAGGAAGGACTTATGCCCAATTCTTAAAGCCTTCCTGACAGCTCCATGAGACAAGCATGTTGGAAAGCTTGCCTCAAAAGCATGTTGAAGTCAGGTGCTCAAAACCACAAAGATCAAATGAGATACATCTTGTAAAATCAGCCAGGTACCTGGCATGGAAGAAGAGGTATTGGGTGAATACTGGAATCCAAGGTCATGGAAACAAGATGTAGACCCCAAGCCCTCGGCTACTGAGACACGGCCTCCTCCTAAGTCACCTGGCTCTCCCTTCCTCTCCGAACGTGAGGCCTTAGGGCTCAGAACTGGTCCCATTCACCCATGGGTACACTTGTGTGCATGCCACTTCAGTCCTGGGCAGTGTTGCTGATAAAGGCAGAGAAAAGCCTCTGGCCAAAGTCCCTTCCACCTTGTGAGCAGCTGCTCCTTTCCAGAATCCCCACCCTTGATTGCTCTGGTCCCACTCCTGGCTACCTCACTAGGGTGGCTCCCTGCAGACCTGCTTTGCCTCTGCCCCTCTCGGCTCTAGCTGTGCCCACATAGCTGCAGAGGACAGGGTGACTTTCCTCTGAGGTGACAATGTATCTTTTTCACTGAAACACTAGCTTCTGAAGGAAGCTCTGTTGAGAACAGCACTGTGAAATATTCAGACTGCTGAGATTTCAGAAATGGGAGTGGACGGACAGACAGTTTGTGACATTAGATTGCTCTCCAATAGAAATAGCCCCAGTTTCCCCAGCCCTAACAATTACTTCTCAATCAGCAAGACTCCCTTTGACGAGAACGTCCTTTTCTTTTGCTGATTTCTTCAGGGTAAACTGATAGTTAAGCACAGACTTGTAAATGCTTATTGAACGTGTCTTCCAGCATAGCATTGCTGTCTTATAATTTACTGCTTTCTTTTAATTTTGACAATGAAATTCCAGCAGCATGCGAAATGGGGACTCTTTTTGGAAACTACATCATGTAATTGCCATTAGGAGATTTTACATGAATTGGTTATGCTTTTACCTTGAAATGGATTTTTTTTTATTTCCTGATTTAATGAAAGGTGACAGGAAACATAATTAAGGCAGAGAACAGAATCTGAGAACACATTATCTTGAGATATCCATGACATTAACTTTATTTATTAAAGTGGACATTTTGCTCCGACCTACATAGCATCTAGAATGACGGGATATGGGTGGAACTTCCACTGACTCATAGCAGATCATGGTTTTCATTTTGATCCCAGGCATGGTGGGACATACCTACATTCTAGTACTTGGGCAACCGAAGGTAGAAGATTAAGAGCTCGAGGCCTGACTGGGTTATATAGTGAATCCTAGACCAACCTGGAAACCCTATCTCAAAATGCGCATTTTATTTTACATTATATATCACATAATATATAATATGTACATGTGTAAAATTATACATTTAAGGAAAGTAGAGAGATCGAATCATCTGAGATCTCAAATCCAGTCTAAGTACTTCCTTCTTTCACCATTCTGTCGGATTTTTGGACTTAATGTGCACTGGTCTGCTCTGTGTAGAGTCTTTCTGCCTACCCAGTCCAGGCTTCCTCGATAGCTCTGACCTTCCTAAATGTCCTCTATGTATAGTCACCCTAGCAGGACCCATTCTCCATGTTCTTGGCTCTTTGGTTCTTTGGAGGACCAAAGTAGCCTCTCACACTGCCTAGACTGCTTGGGCCTTATGGACTCAGCTTCTCCAGGAACTATAGGCGAAGCATCTCATGGGATGGTTACTTCTAATAGGCTCCCTAAGGTTGACAGTATTAACTCCTTGAAAAGAGGACACTGAAAGATGGCTCTCACTTGTACTGTTGGCTGTGCTCTTGCATAACGAGGCTGAGCAGGGAGCACTCCCTGCATGCTGGGCAAGTTTATCTAGAAATGGACCAACTCTTCACAGCCTTTGAGGTCACAGTTATCCCTGCCTTCCTTGTGTGAGGAAACGGAGGCAAAGGTGAAGTGCTCTGGCTACGAGGAGGCAGCCAGTGAGGGCAGACCCAGACTGTGCCCACTCCCTGCCTCCCCTCCTCACAGCCCTGCCCAAGTATTCCGAGCCAAGAATCCCAGCCCCTCATCTCCCACTGAAGCTCAAGGTCACCTACAGTCAAAACAAGAACAGAAACCATGCAGTCCTGTCACTCTATGTCAGTGTCTTCATAGAAAGAGGAGAAAAATGAATCCTTATGGGGAGCCTGAGAGGACACTTCCATGGGAGCCTTTGAAATCGCTTTGTCTTGGTCCTCATACAAGGGAGTCTTGGAATTTAATTTTTTAATGCCTGTTTACCTCTACTTCTATCCAGGAGTCCCTGTTCCCACCCTCCAATGGTATAAAGATGCAGTTCCCATCAGTAAGCTCCAGAACTCTCGCTACCGAGTGCTGTCCAGTGGAGGCCTACGCATTCAGAAGCTGCATCCCGAAGACTCTGGAATCTTCCAGTGCTTTGCCAGTAATGAAGGCGGGGAGATCGAGACGCATACCTATCTGGATGTGACCAGTGAGTACCACTATGAGCAAAAGCAGGCTCCTGAATGGGGTAGAGCTTCCGCTCCACACACACATATACACGTACATGCAGACACATGTGCACGCGCACACACACACATACACACACACACACAAACACACACACACACACACACACACACACTCACACCTCAACTGCTTTGGGTCACCTAGGAAACTCTGCTGAAGCCAGGAAAGACAGGGACCTCACTGGCCTGTAAGTCTTGGTATTTCCTGAACTAAGCTATGAAATTTCTCAATAGGAAAAGCATAAAAACAGTCCCTACTTTTCTAGACAGCATTGGAAGTACTGTTGAGTGAACAGCTCCCTCCTAATCTTTTTTCCTTTGGTCTTTTTTCCCCATTTTTTAATATTCATTCCCTATTTTAGTTTTATTGAACAATTATAGTTCTTTTGTGAGGTTCTTTTATTATCCCATTAACAGAAATACCTTGGCACTCTGTCTTTGAAAAATAAAATAAAAGTAAAGGTTTTCAGTCTATCTGTGGGTTTTCTTTTTAATCTCCCTTAGTCGTAATATTGTTCTTCTAAAATGAAGTAGAATTTAGTGATTATGGAATTATACCTTTCATGCTTTCCCTTTTGAAAGCCAAGTGCTGGTGTTGTTGGTGTGGGAGCCGCTGGAAAGAGGGGGCTGTGCTCGTGGCCCCTGGCTACCACTAGCCAGAGCTGGGGCAGGGACCAGACAGTTTTTAAGATGTACACACATTATGGTAAACTAAGGAAGGGGGGTCACTCTCTTCACCCTTGCTCAGGGGTCAAATTTTCCCTGTAGTTTAGAGCATAGGAAACAAATATTACTGCAAACTATAGAAATAATATTAGGTGCTTTCACCAGAAACTGAGTTGTGATCGATTCGAATTATTTAAAGCCTACCTTGCGATCCTGGCCTGGATTCCCTAGCAGCAAGGATCCACCAGGGAATTCATTATTTTCTGTAAAGTGTTTAAGGCTGTGCAGGATGTGCTTTCTGTCTCGGCCACAATAGCAGAGAAGTTGCAGTAGAGAAGTGTGGCTGAGGTCTAAAGAAACGTGTGTGTGTGTGTGTGTGTGTGTGTGTGTGTGTGTGTGTGTGTATGCGTGTATGCATGCATGTTTGTGCCTGTTCTAGGACTTGATCTCAGGGCCTGGATACTGTCCCTTACTCTACCACTGAGCCACAGCTTCACTTCCAGCTTTTTGGTAGTTAACTAGAGATAAGAAGAGTCTCTCACACTTTTCTGCCCAGGGTGGCTTCAAATTGAAATCCTCACATCTTGGCCTCCTGAACAGCTACGATATCAGGAGTGAGCCACCTGTGTCCAGCTTCAATAAAACTCCATAAAAATAGAGGATGGGCTGGATTTGGTATCCCCATTTGTGATTTGCCAAACCCCCATAGTGAAAAGAGACCTGGCACTAGAAGGTGAGTTAGTGCTGAGTGCTCATTGAGTTTCTTTTGGTCTCAGTTTTCTCCTCTGTTCATGTGGACACCAATCCAGATTGGTTACCAGAAGCAATGGAGGGTGAGATTAGACATTCCAATGGAAGTGTGCATTTAAGCTGGACATGGGGACAACAGTGCTGAGCTAGGTATTTTTAAGCATAGAGTTTTGCAAAAGAAGGTGTGTGTTTGTTTTTTTTAATTCACTTGGTTAATTTTAGTAAACTACCTTTAGGAAGATTTAAGAAAATATATTATGTAATCATTCACATAAATAAATGTCTACTGAGTATCTGGCTTGGCTTTTGGGGCACAACTATGAGGAAAAGGACGAAGTTCTATGCCCCAGGACAGGGGCTAGGGAGAAAGGCAGGAAGTGTGGTCCTTGCCTGTGAGCCCTGTAGAGAAGCTGTGAATGTGGAGTGCTGGCCAGGAGGTCTTGCTGAGGTAACACACTGAGACCAGAAAGAAGTGGGATGGGGTTAGGACTGCAGGTGCCTTGAGGAAAGACAAGGGGAGCTTGTGACAAGGCAGGTCAGGCAGGGGAGGTGTGGGAGCCAGGTGTCCGGAGGCCCCAATTCTCCACGGGGACAAGTTGCCCCTGTTTGCAGAAGCACTGACAAGCTGGGGAGTTGATGTCTGGTCAGCTGAGCAGATATTCTGAGACCAGCTCGGAAACCCCTGTGATATTCAGAGTCCTAGTGTGCAATGCTCACCCTGATGTAGAGAGAAAGCATGGGCTTGAGCTGTGGAGGGGGAAGGGCTATCTGAGGCTTGTGAGGGTTTCTGCTAGGGGAAGAAAGTGGCCACCACTGTACCACAGTCTCCCCAGACATGGCCGCTTCTCCTCTGGGGGTTTCCCCTGAGATCTGAGCATGGTGACCCCTGCTATAGTAGTGTTATCAATGGGATTGGTACCAGAGAAGTCAGGCAAGAAGCTCAGGCAAACCCTTGCTCCCAGCAGCCTGCACTCCCTAAGTCTCCATGGGGTCCTCAGGAAGGAGAAGTCCTGGCCTGCAGGAGAGTGGTCCTCAGTGAGGTCCCAGGATCCTCCTCATTTCAGTATCTAGTGTGAACAGGTCTTCTTGTTTTGTATCTAGAACTAGCCTTTTATTTGGACAACCAAAGCAGGGTATCGTCATCATCACCATCATCATCATCATCATCATCAAAGTACATGTCTTTAGCATTCACCTAGATGTGGTCCCTGCCCTTTCTAGGCCCCTGCCCTATGCGCGCAAGTGTACATTTCTCTTTGGTTGCAAAGATGAGCAACACCTAGGAGATAAACAATGGGGGGTCATGAGCACCTTCAAAATATTTTTGGCTTTTACTGCTACATCATCTCTGAGACGGGGCCCAGGACGCAGGGACACAGTCCCCGCCAGGCCACCTCACACCCTCAGGGCCATCACTGACCATGCACTGTGAACTCTCTGCAGACATCGCCCCAGCCTTCACCCAGCGCCCTGCCGACACCACAGTGACCGACGGGATGACAGCTGTTCTGAGGTGTGAGGTGTCTGGAGCCCCCAAGCCCGCCATCACTTGGAAGAAAGGCAGGTGGCTTCTGCTTTCTCTAGCAGTGCAGCCAATGTAAAATTACCACTGCGTTGCATTGCACTGTGTTCCTCTGCTAGCAGGATTCAAGATGAGATGCCATGGGTATAGGGGGTCAGGCAAGACCCAATTTTCAAGATAGGAAGCAGATATTATGAAGTGATAACAGTTATGCAAATGTCTAAGCCTTCAGGGAAGGCCTTCCACCCACGGGGTCTCCTCAGATATTAACTATTGGACATGAAGCAATTCTGCTTCTACTCCATTTTTCCATCTGTGGAAGAAAGGATTTCTTCTTCATACTATTCAGAATATAAAAATCTGGTCCTTTTTTGAATGAAGGTACTTATAGTGTAGCATCACTTTACAGTCTTCCCCAGTTTGATCTGTGGACTTAATTTCACCCATGTTTGCGGTTCCTGTGAAGTACAGTGCTGCATATCAGGCTGTCTTCATGGTCCAATTTCCTTTTGCCAGTGCTCATGCACACCCTGCCAAACTCGTATCCTTACGCGGGTCTGTGCTGAAATGTATCCATTCTTAAAGCTCGACGAACCTTTGATCTGGAGCAATGTAAGAGTTCAGATCCGGTCCACACTACCAGAAAGCTGTGTGGTGGTTTCTCCGTCTCAGAAGTGGAAGTCTTGTAGAGACCTGGGTGGCAGCGAGGCAAGAGCAATGGTGGCTGCTGATCTGATGTCTTTTTTTTTCTATCCTGAGTATAATCCTAATCATAGCCTTCTATCGAACATTTTCAAATGCATATAAATACCAACAAAGAAATATAAAAAGCAGCTGTCCTAAGTTAGTGATCCCATACACAGTCCATAATTGTTTTAACCAAATAGTTCAATATTAAGCAATTCACATGATCTGGATTTTTGTTATTCTAAGTAAGGCAAAGGAAATACTTGTGTTTTTGTTTGGGTTTTGTCCATTGTGAGGCTTCAACTGTGGGCCTGGATATTGTCCCTGAGCTCTTCAGCTCAAGGCTAGTATACTACCACTTGAGCCAAAGTGCCACTTCCACTTTCCTGGCTGTTTACTGGAGATAAGACTCTCATGGACTTTTGTACGCAGGTTGGCTTTGAACTTCGATCCTCAGATCTCAGCCTCCTGAGTAGCTAGGATTACAGGTGTGAGCCACTGGCGCTGGCTTGGGTTTTTTTGTTTTGTGTTGTTTTTAAGTATAAAACTTTCTTTGTCTCTATGTTATATTCTTGGTTGCTACTGTCGTCACTTCTTCCTCTTCTTCCAAGTGTTCGGGTTTTAATCTTCCTGCTTCTCTTCTGGCCTTCAGGGAACCATATTCTGGCCAGTGGCTCCGTCCGGATTCCTAGGTTTATGCTACTGGAGTCTGGAGGCCTTCAGATCACCCCTGCTTTCATCCAGGATGCCGGCAACTACACCTGCTATGCAGCCAACGCAGAGGGCTCCCTGGACGCATCGGCAGCACTTACTGTGTGGAGTAAGGGCCACCATGTCTGACAAGTGTCTGCTAAACACCCTGCAGTCGTGTACCGTCTGTGCCCTGGGGGCCCACAGTGTATTCCGGGGCTTTCTCACTTCATCAAGAAGATGAGGATTTTTTTTTTTACAACTGATTTATAGACATTTATGAAGCAATTATTTTTTTCAGTTTCTTAAATAATAATTAGAAGATGTACTTAAAAGATTTCATGGGTGGATTGTCTTCCTCCCTTCCCCACCCCGTCGGGGGAGATAAGATTGACTTTTTTCAAATCAGTCATGTTAGGACGCCCAATTGACTCAAATATCAAAATTGCTGATCGTAGCTAATTTCACAGTGTTTGCTGAGGAAACTAAATCAAGAATCAGACTGCTTAAGGAAGTATTTTTCTCTATACTATCTAATGTTCAAACTATACTTCTAATATGTTCAATATGAATGCTTCTTGTGTATTAGAAGTGAACTGGAAGAAAGTCTTGATTGTTTCTTCAGCGTTTAGCATCCTTATGTTAGGATACAAGTTTCTGAAATGCAGAAGAAATTGTAGGATTGTAGTACTGAGTACTCCCTCCTCTGACCTTCAGCTACAAAGGACATAGTCCCTCTCCTCTTGCCCAATTATTACAAAAGCATTTGTTCAAAAAGACTGTTCAGTGATACGTTTTCATAGGCTAGCTGATGCTGCCAGAGTTTGAACTTGCTTTAGTGAATGACTTGTGAGGGAGACATCATTTGTGCTTTATGTGCTATCTGTTTATTTTTAGGATTCTCTGTTTTTAGGATTCATGTTATTGGTGTCCACTTTGATAAGTGACCTTTGTCTAATTTTTGAGGCATTCTAAAAGCATCAAGAGTAGTTTGAAAGTACTAAACACGGGCAATAACTACAAAAGAAGTTTCGTTCCATTTGGCCCTTGAAGCTTACTGTGACTTATGAAAGTGAACCACCAGAAAACAGGAAATGACACTGTGGCTCAAAGTGGTAGAATGCTAGACTAGAGCAAAAGAGCTCAGGGACAGTGCCCAGGCCCAGAGTTCAAGCCCCATGACTGACAAAATAGTGATAATAATGATAATTATAACAATCATAATATGACAGATTTTTTTAAATAGCCTTTATGAGATTGTTACAACAAATAAGTTCACATACACAAATGCCCTTTTCACTTTGCAAAGTCACAAAGTGCTGTCTTGTGATTATTTGGGAAGAGTTAATTTGGCCAAGACTGTAGAACTCACAAGCTGGTGACTTTCCCTTCTTGCTTTGTCTTGGACAGTGAGGATGACCCAGGGTTCTAGGGGGTAAGCCAGCTTTGCTGTGACAGGAAATGCTGGTTTTCAGTTCCCTGACTGGTTTTGAGTGCTTCCATTTACACCTATTTTGCCAAGATGGGAGACAATTTGGAGATGCTGATGTCAGATGACCAATTCTCGTCCCCCTAAGGGGCAGAGACTCTCTCAGATGTGTGATCTCATCCATGCTGTGGCTTGTGTTGTTTCAGATCGAACATCCATCATCCATCCTCCTGAGGACCAAGTCGTGATTAAGGGGACCACGGCCACGCTGCGCTGTGGGGCCACTCATGACCCCCGGATTTCTCTCCGGTCAGATCAGACGTTTTGATACATTGGGGCTTTTATTAATGTTCTGTGAGTTTACCAAGGGAAGTGAAGATGAGGAAGAAGAATTTGGGGGGGGACGTTGATTTCAGCAGCAGATCCCTGATTACGGAATCTTACAGCCACGGACTCTGTCATTAATCACAAGAACCCTATTTTCCACTCCAGCCTTATGTATTATTTACAGTGAGCTATGTTCCACTCCATGACTTCAATACAGCTTTTCATGATTTTTCTGCCAAGGTTAATACACTATCTGTAAAACGTACTTGTCAAGGGCTGATACTTAATGAGAGAAAAATCCAGAGGGATCGAATAGGATTTCAACAGTGTTTCCGCTGGGGCTTTGCACTGCTCAGAAGGGAATTCCTCTGCTCCACCATGGCTCTCTGTGTACTGGGGGACTAAGGCATAGAGCTGAAGGACAATACATGTAAAGAAGGGGGCAGAGTGACTCCAAGATGCACTCAAGATACTCTCTTCCTTTCTGGATTTTTCCAAAAAAAAAAAAAGATATTCTAGCTGAATGCCTAGCTGCAGACAGGTGGGCTCTGTGGTAAGCTTAGTCTGCTGCGGAGTGGCACTTACAAAATAGTTTTTTTTTTCCAATCAGCTTTGAGAAGAGAGGCGGGGAGGGAGAGGGAGAGAGAAGAGAGGGGTCCAGCTACCATATCATTAGCTCCACAGGTACCTACCCAGCCAACCAAAAGCATGAACCAAGATGCCTTCTAGAGACATGGGTGGTTATTAATTGGTAATGCACTGTCCTGAGCAGGTGTTTGGTAAATCATGGATGCTCACTTCTGTACCTGGCACTCAAGAGGTCAAAAAACCAAGTTTTGTTTCATTACAGAACAAAATTAATAAACAGGAAATAGCAAATTAAAAATTACCTAGTAGAACACTCTACCAAGATGATTGGGAGGGGTTGGAGAAGGGTAGAGGGGACAAAAAAACATGAGAAGGGGTACCAATTTTCAAGAAGTAATACACCCACTACCTGACCAATGCAACTGTAACCCCTCTATTCATTACCCGACCATAAAATAAAATTAAAGAACATTGAAAATTTAAAAAGATTAGCTAGTAAGTTTTGGAGCCTGCCCAAAAAATGTGCATCATACCCAGAAAAAGAATTTGTTCATCCTAAATGATTTGAAGCAGGATTTTAAAGAATGAAGGAAAAACAAATAATTGTGATTTTCAGCTCTCTGAGAGCTCACCAAGAATTCCCTTGGATATGGGTGGTTTGCTATAGCTTTTTGTGTGTGATGAAGTGGGAGGCCCTTTCCTGAGCTGGATCATTTCACCTGATCCTGGCCCAAGGGACCACAGACTGCAAATGATAAACCACTCATCCCTTCCTAGGAAACTGGTCCTGTCATGTCCAAGTAATTTCAGATGGGTAGGTGGTAAAAATGTGGGTCCTCTGTAACTAGAAAGTCTTCCAAAAACTGTATATTTGTAAGATCTGATCAAATTATTCTAAGAAACTAAAAACAGCATTTTCATCATTTCATCTAGCAGTAACTAGTGGCCCTACACAGTGACATCTAAAGACTGGCTGGCTCCCAATTGATCTGATAGTAGAAAAGGTACTACTGTAACCAGGGAAAAACATTACATGAGGAAGACTATCTGCCAGATGGGCAGATCAAATTGTGGGAATCTTTTTATTAAGAATTTGCTTGTAAAATGGGACATCGATATATAGATATATCAATATATGGATACATATATGGACTCGAGTAACCACTGTGGGAATTTTTACCCAACATTGCCTGCTCTCCAAGAAGTGCCCTCGGTCCCTCAGGAGCATCCCTTTACACTGGAGTGTTAGTTTAACAAATGACAGGCACACACCCCGTTACCAAAACACAAGTTCACGCAAGTGTTTCCCGTCATCGCCATTGTCCTGTCATAATTACGTCAGCATCCACTACACTGACCAAGATATCTGGATGCTTTTGTTTCTCTTCTTTTGCACATCTCATAAAAGTCACGATCTTAAAGAGCCTCAGTCAGTGACCTTCGGTAAATTTCACAAGGTCATCCATTACTCATTCAGATCAGCTAGGGAAGAACTGGTAATCCTGTCAGTGTAGCTATTATAATGAACACTCTGTGCTTGGCCCACAGCTATGTCTGGAAGAAGGACCACGTGGCCATCACCCCCTCTGGCAGTTCTAGAATTGTGGTGGAGAAGGATGGATCCCTCCTCATTAGCCAGACATGGTCAGGTGACATCGGAGACTACACCTGCGAGATTCTGTCTGAGGGGGGCAACGATTCCAGAACAGCCCGGCTCGAAGTCATGTGAGTACTGCCTGGACAGCGCTCATTAGCCCACAGAGCTGCACTCCACTGGCACCTTTCCAAGCCACGGCCAGGTAGCCCATGTGATGATGGTCACTGTGTGGCTCATGTCAGCCTTCTGAGGTCACCATGCCAGCGTAGCACATTGGCAAGGCCTTTTCTGGGTTTCATTCTTGGTATAGGTGTATCAGTTATAGCTATTGTTCCCATGGAGCCTTCTGTCACATCTCTCTCACAGAGATTATATCATACAGGTTGTTCATGCTGCAGTTAAGTAACAATGAGTTCCTGTTTCTGTCTGATTGCCCATCAGAACTTCCAGTCGGTGAGAGATGTCAGGGTTGGCCTACCGCAGGCTGGACTGTGGTGTGACAGCCAACTGGGCTTTGGGCTTAAGTTAGTCCCAGCTGCCTCTCTGTGGGTAAATAGACACTTTCCATTAAGTCTTTTGAAATTCTGGAACTAGTAAGCAGCTGCCCATTACTTCCAATCCAGGCCTTCCTGGAGGTCCAAGGCACAGTTGGAAGCTATTGATCTCCTGTGCCTGCCTCTTGCTTGAGCTCCCTCTGCACTCACAGAGCAAGAAGCTGAAAGGCCTGCTGACAAATCTCACTTCTTCACCATATACTTATCTGCTTTAAAAGAAAGAAAGAAAGAAAGAAATCATGCCCTCCTAGATATTCCCCAAGCCCAAGATTACAAAAATGCAGTCTGAAAAGAGTGGAAGGAATGCTGTTGCCAGGGCAGCGCACGCCTGCCCACCCATCCCTGGCCAGCGCTGTCAGGAAAAGGCAATACTGTGAGGTTTCTCATAGAGACTCTGCCCACCTTGATCCAGGAAGGATTCTGCCCATGGAAATCATTCTCTAAAAATAGCACTGGAACATTTTGAGTACATGCGTCTCATTTGTCGGTGAATCCTTAGCCCAGCCAAGGGGATTAAGAATGAAAACAACGCTTGCTGAGTGTCCTGCCCGGCCTTCTGTGTGTGTTTCCAGCATGCATGAATGAGCAAACAGGCTTAGGCCTCCGTCCATCTCTGGGGTGGGAGAAGAAAAGGTTAACCATGCATACTAGCCAGTCTAGAAAGCCCTGTTATATCTTCTGGACTGGAAATAATCTCACCCCTCCTCCCATCTGTCCCTAACCAGGATGTCCTATTGGGAACAAAAGTCCCCCTAGTTAATCCTGAGCCCTGTGGACCTAGAACGTTAGTCCTGGGAAGTCCTTGGGTCTGGGATCCAGGTTTTCCCCATTGACCCTCTCCATCCTAGCGCCTCCCCACTATTACATGCCAGTCTTACATGCTTTCAAGCCCTAGGCTCTGGGACTGTCTCTTGCCTTTGGGTCACAGATGCCTCCCACATTTCTGCCCGGGACCTGGTTGATCCAGCCTTGTAGCACTGGTTACACTTGAAGGAATAAGCTACCTTCTGGGCTTCCTCTCCTGAAGCATCTCAGTGACACTGTTTTGCCTTCTGGGTGCCTGCCACAGTGTTTGGTTTGCAGCAGGTGCTCAATAAACATATGCTGGCTGAAGGGTTGTTGAACACATCCGTGAATGGACCAGCCTCGGTTGGCTTGTCTCTGTCCCTCCTTGCCTCACTGCCCACGTATCCTGGCTCCCCACATGAACGTGCCATCACATCCCTTCCCTTTACCTTCCAGACCTGGCGTCCGGGATTTCCCCCACCCCCTTTTTCCTTTCTGATAATGTTGGAAGAACTAGCCAGTGGATTTTGGTAATCCTCTGTGCTATGCACATTTTTTTAAACTACCTTTGAGAACTCTTAGATCACCCATTGTCAGTATCAAATAAATAAGTGTTAGCAGTTCATAAGGACTCTGTCAGCAGAAGCCAAATTGCATACTTCCAATATAACACATTCTTTTTATTCTGCACAATTTTTATGTTCCACTGATTTACATATCTTCCCTACTATTTGCTTATTTGATTTCCTCTAAGTAAAACACATTTTTCAGCAACTGTTGCTGTATGTATAAAATAATAGGCTTTCTTTATGCTAGTAAAGCAGCTCATCTCTAAATATAGAAATATTTGCAGATTTGTGATTCAAAACAATTTAAGTGGCGCAGGTTGCAGAGCTGGTTTAGAAGGCTGTGGGAAGTTGTCGGTGTAATAAATGCTTTCCACACGCTGCATCAGATGTGTGTCTTCAGATTCAGACTGGCCCTGGGCTCCAGAACATCCGCCATGACAGTTGGGATGATAATGACCTCTGTTGTTACATTCACAGGCCATGCTAGAGAGCCATCTGGAATTTTAGAAGCCCCCCCCCCCATGTTTCTCAGAGAACTGGTCAAATCCAGCTCTGTGATAGCCACGATATGCCCAGGTGACCAAAGTATAAATAAAGTCAGTCAAAAAAAAAACCCTCCTATTGCTCAAGAGACTGAGGGATACTTATGGCTAACCAGGGCCCTTCAAAAGCCTGACTGTCCGTTTCTCCTTTCCCTCTCCACTTTAGTTAAAAGCCACTTTATTAAATATAGAAATTAGGAGCATTAGGAGAGAGATTTTCAAAAATAGACCATCCAGTGTGTATCCTCGTGCCTCTCGCCCGTGTTCAGTCCTTAGCATGAAACTGAGCTCCAGCCATGCTGGCATGGGGACGGGGTAACACGAGCTTCCTGCCCATAAGGGCTAGGTCAGGGCTCCTGGTCAGGCTGAGAGGGGTTCCCTACCTATCCGCTGGCTGGGGGGCTTTGGGTAGGTTGTTGTAAAACAAATCTCTCTTGGTTTGTTCAGTTTATAGACTGATCACTAATGTTACCAGCTGCAGAGGATTAAGGTCTGGAGTGAATAACCATTGTCGGCACCCTCCTGCACAGACTCTTAGAACCTGATAGCACGTATGTGCATCCTAGATGCTCAGGAATGAAAACAGGAAAATCACAGTTCCAGGCCAGCCTAACCAAAGTTAAGGGGACCCTCTCTCTAAAACAAACCAGACACATGTATAGGCGAAAATTATACTGACATCGTATCTCATAATTGTGAGGCCCTGAGTTCAAACCCCAGTATCATAACCCCTACCATTTCTTGTCCATTTTGGGAAGAGGGCCATTGCATTGCAGGTGCCATGACAGGATCTGGGCTCTTCCCTCCCCATGAGCACACTGCATTTGACCCCAGAGAGGTAACTCCTCTTGCTGAGCCTGTTGCTTGCAGCAACCTCAGGTATATAGTAGGTATCTAATAAGTGTCTGAATAAGCCTTACTCCACTTACTAAGTTCAACTAGGAGGGGGGGTCTGTTTTACATCACCAAGGATAATTAATTTGTGTGGGCTCTACGTTATCCAATCTTCCAGAAAGAGGGGCTTCTAAAATTCCCGATGGCTCGCTAGCATGGCCTGCGAATGTAACAACAGAGGTCATTATCACTCAACTTTGCCGTCCTTCGTTGTAGTCCTGTCCTTCAAATTTACCAGTACGGTAGAGCAAGAGCTTGGCCATGAGATAACTCTGCCCCCCCCCCAAGCTTCCTGCCTTATTGAGCACACCAGAGGGACGGGGCTCCTGAGGCTTTATGGATTGATTAATTGTTCAATCATTTAAAGACCCAATTAGCATTGCCTCTCTCCTCCTGAAATCAGAGACTAATTCTTATGAGTACAGAGAAAACCTAATTTACAGAGCAACTGGACAACTCAAACCCTGAGGCAGAGAAAGAGAGGGTTTTGGTGGGTTTTTTTTTCCTCCAACAAAACTACTTCTGACAAAGACATAATCAGGACTGAGCAATTTAATACCCTCCATCACCATTCTCAGACCCATCACCTTCCTCCTTCACCTGCCCAAGATGGATTTGGCCAAGTCACCATTTATGCGTCTGAGGGCCTCTGCTTTCCAGACAGAGAACCACTGGCCTGACCCTCTTCTGCCTAAGCAATTCCCCCTCTGCCAAGGTTGTGCCAATTACTCTCCCCCACCCTCGCTCTCTCGTCCTTTCTCCTTGCTCTTTCTCTTTCCCACACCTGTCTCCTTGCCTTCCAGTCCAGACTTTACTCATTGTGATGTGATGGTGGCATGATCAGCTGACTACCGTGCCCCCAAGTCTCTCTGCAGGGCACAGTGACTCAGTGCTCAGCTCCTTTCGCCTTGTTCCCTGTCTTCCTTGGGTCACCCGTTGGGCATCGCTGTCTGTGAGTCACAGCAGATCATTTATCTCCTTCCAAAGTTGGCAGAGAGACTGTGGGTGCAATCTACTCCTATTAGATAACGTGTTCCCAAATGGACTTGGAATACGTTAGGGCCTCATTGGGTCTGCGATTGACAGGACGGTCAAGGGCTTCCCAAACGTTTCCAAGATAACCAGAACTTATTTAAAGGAACACTGCTGATGCTTAAAGAGCTCTTAGCATAACTAAACAGGTGGTGTTCGACACAAAAGATACCACAGAAGCGCTATTCATACAGGACAGGGAGGAAAACCAGGCAAAGACAGATCTTCCAACCCCGAGTCTTATGGTGTAGACACCTCTGCATTGGGCCACAAAACAGGGTGTGGCACTGAAGAACTGACCCTGGTGGGTACAGACCAGCAGATCTCTGTGGGAAGGGACAGGGATGGCCTTGGGTGCTGCTGGGCTCCTAGATCTCCATTCCTATACTAAATGTCTTAGGACTACATTGCTCTTTAAGTTCTTTTAAAAAAATTATTTTAGGGGCCGGGAGTTTGGCCTAGTGGTAGAGTGCTTGCCTAGCATGCACGAAGACCTGGTTCAATTTCTCAGTACCACATACATAGAAAAAAGCTGGAAATGGTGCTGAGGTTCAAGTGGTAGAGCTCTAGCCTTGAGAAAAATCCAAGGACAGTGCTCAGGCCCTGAGCTCAAGCCCAGGACTGGCAAAAAAAAATTATTTTAGATACGTTAGGTTTCCTTGGCATGGGTTGAAACTTTCAGGTTGAGACTAAATAAAAGGAATTCTAGGATATGGAAATAAGAGATTTATGTACTTAATGTACTATGTTATTTCTCTTCTCTTTTGTTTCCCTTATGATTAATCTCGTAATGTTACTGTATCTGACTTTGTTACCTGGTATATTGTATATACATTTGTTTATTTGAAATAGGAAAGGGAAGGCGGAAAACATGAAGGACAAAAACATGAGAAGGGGCTCAGTGTGCGAGAAGTAATGCACCTACTACCTGACTAATGTAACTGTAACCCCTCGATACATTATCCCAACAATAAAAAATAAAATGTCAGGATACAAAATGAAAAAAATTATTTTAAAAAAATTTTAGCCGGGTGCCAGTAGCTCACACCTATAATCCTAACTACTCAGGAGGCCGAGATCTGAGGATCCCAGTTCAAAGCCAGCCTGGGCGCAGAAGTCCATGAGACTCTTATCTCCAATTAACCATTAGAAAACTGGAAGTGGTGTGTGGCTCAAGTGTTAGAGCACTAGTCTTGAGCTGAAGAACTCAGGGACAGTGCTCAGGCCCAGTGTTCAAACCCCACAACCGACATATATACATATATGTATATGTACATATATATAACTTTAAAGCCAAGCATAGTGATACCCACCTATAATTCCAGCACTCCAAAGAGTGTGAGGCCATCTTGGGCTGCACAGTAAGACACTCTTTTAATATATATGTGTGTGCACAATTCTGGAGTAGGGAGTTATTCTGGAGTAAGAAAGAGATAGCATTAAAATTGCAAAATTAAAACAGTTGTCTTTGTGCTTGTAAATGACTGAGAAAAGACTGGTTGTCCTCTCTACGTAAGGCTAGAGAGTCTAAACTTTTCCTTAAGATATAATCAAAGCAAACAATAATGTTACCATAAAGGTTTGATTTTTATAGGAATTTTTATTGTAAGGGTGATGTACAGAGGGTTACAGTTATGTAAATCAGGTAATAGATACATTTCTTTTAAACTTTTTGCCAGTCCTGAGGCTTGAACTCTGGGCCTGAGCACTGTTCTTGGGTTTTCTCAAGGCTAGAGCAATACCACTTGAGCCACAGCACCACTTCCAGCTTTTTCTATGCATGTGGCACTGAGGAATCAAACCTGGGTCTTCGTGCATGCTAGGCAAGCATCCTACCATTAGGCCAAACTCCTAGTCCTATGCATTTCTTTTTGAAGTGTTACCTCTTCCCTCATTTTCTCCGTTATTTTTCCCTCCGAAACCTTCTTACCCATACGTGTGTACATGCGTGCGCGCGCGCGCGCACACACACACACACACACACACACACACACACACACACCTTAAGTATTCTTTAAATCCCTAGCCTCTGGTACTTAGCACACTTGGTTACATTGGAAGTCAGGGCCTCTCTTTGCCAGGCAGGTGCCCTGGAGCTTCAGCCCCTGTTGCCTCCTCTCATTGCTTCAGTTCAGCTGGAGATGGGAAATCAGAAGCCACACGGACTGTGCAGAAAAATAAGTGAACTGTGGGGTAGACATGGAGAGCTATGCCTAGACACACTCCGAAGTGCTCAGATGGTGGCCCTCCAGCCCTAAGAAAGCTTCTCCCACCCCTGTGTGTGGCAGGTCTCTTCCATGTATGCACTGAAATTTGGACATAAAAGCTCTCGTTTTGGTGGGAAACAGATGTATGACTCATTGTCAGCCCCTCTGAAGTACGTAGTTACAGCTGTTTCCTGTCTTGTCATGAAGTGCCTCCGGTGACCTCCCAGGGTCTCCTCATGGTGTTTGGGAGACCAAGCTGCTCTTGCGTCTCTCTGCTGGTGGGGAGCCCGGCTCACAGCTCCAGCCAGCCCTACTCATCCTCCAAGCTCAGGGCTGTTGTGTCAGAAACCCGTGCATTCTGAAGAGCATCTCTACCATGTTACCATGGAACTCTCACACCAGCAACCTGGAATTAGTAGACCTCACAAGTCAAAGGCCCAGCCCCCAACACAACTGCCTACATGGTGTGGCAGCAGCCACACAACCTGGGGTTTTACCACATGTCTCATTAGTTGATAAAAACATGAGGCTTCCCACTTTTCCCTCTATCCAGAACTCGGGAAAGTCCTTGCATTAGATTATATCTGTGTGTGTGTGTGTGTGTGTGTGTGTGTGTGTGTGTGTGTGTGTGCGCATCATGCACTCCAAATCTCACTTCCAGATCTCACTGGATCAGCTCATGAGGCCACACTCAGGTGTGCAGCTAGAGGAACTGTCTTGAAAGACCATTCAGTTCTCGGGATTGCCCCAAGTCCTCAAAGTTCCATCCCAGACCGGAGAAATGTTTTGTCATTCAACAGTCCTCTGTAGATATATCTATCTAAGATTACTTTTGATTTGTCTTCAGATTGGTTATTAGCTTTGGTTTATTTGGTTATTAACTTTAGTTTCAGATCAAACCAGTTCAGACTAGAGAATAAAAATAGGAAATGGGGTTCTAGAGAAGAGATTTTTTTTATTTTAAGAAAAATGCTATGTATTTTATTTTTAAATGTAATATTATTGTCAAGCTAATGTACAGAGAGGCTACAGGAGGAGTTTTTGTTGTTGTTGTTGTTTGGGGAGCATTTTTTATCCTGGTATTTCCTGCTTATTGGCCTTTATATAGTGATAGTTCAGTTTGTGGAAAACTCAAACAGAAATAACAGCCCTTTCTGTGATTGAAAACTTAATTCACACTAAGCAGAAAACAAGACTGCATTTCAGACTGAAGTTTACGCTTCACTGTGCTAATGGATAATGTGGTTCCTGTCTCCATGAGAAAGAGTGGCCTGCTTAAAGATGGTGTGTGGATTTGGGAGAGCTGTGTTTCTCAGGTAGCCGAGGGTACAAATAAGCTTCATAAATTGCCAAGTACAATGAGTATGTATTAAAGCCTCAGATGTAATGATGGGGCTTTGTGGAGCTGTGTGGTTCTTCAGTGAGTGATATCTAAGGAATACTCAGGTAGTTGAGGGGTGATGTGCCACACCTCAGCGCCCCTTTCCCCAGCACTGCCAAGGAGCAAGTGGCAAAGGTTCACTCTTCCAGAATGAACTCAGAGCAGCTCCTGTCCAGCCCCGGAGATGTGGGTTAAACACTGAGCTCAAGGAGCTTGGGGCTTCTAGGTTACAAACTTGTCCTTGGCAGAGACCACGAAGTAGGGTGTCACAGCTCTGTCACCAGGAAAACTTCTCTGTTAGAATGTATCTACTTTAATTGCGTCTCCATTTTATGGACTGCTGATGTGTTATTTAACATTTCCGTGGGATTTCAGTTAGTGTTTTCACCACATTTCCTTTGAAGAGCTTCCCCTAAACCCCCATTAGCTGGCAGAAGACAGAACGATAATATAGCTACATGCTGTCAATAAATGAACCGACTCTGTTTATCTAAGAATGCATATGGGCATTTTTGCTAATAACTCTAAACTCTAGTGTGGAAAACTTCCACTCCAAGTCACCCCTTCCAGGGTTTTTTTTTCTCTTTACATGATTTTCCATATTTCCATTTTAACTTCCACTTATACAGTCAAATTGTTGATCGAGTTTTGTCTTGAATAATATATAAACATATGTCCACTCAGGAGTCTGAAATGTAAAGAATCACAGTTCAAAGCCATCCTGGGATGAAAAATCCCTGAGACTCCTACCTACAAAATAATAACCATCGAAAGCCAAACTGGAGGTATGGCTCATATGGTAGAGCCATCAGCTTACCAAGCAAGTCGAGCAAGCATAAGGCCCTGAGTTCAAACCCCAGTACCAGAAAAGGGTTTGCAGACTGAATGCCATGTGATACCATGGGGAACAAATCAAATTACGTTCAGGAGACAAAACAGCACAAGTGCTGGAGCTCAGCTTCATTTCTTTCCAGCAACAATGTTTGGGGCATACTTCATGTTCTGTTTCCACCCAGCACACAACCAGGAACCTCCCAACCTCCTGTAAATCTGACATCCTTTCCTTCCTTCTTCCCTTCAAGTGAACTGCCACACCCGCCTCAAAACCTCCTGGCCAGCCTGAACCCCTCGCACAGCCACTCGGTGACACTTTCCTGGGTGCGGCCCTTCGATGGAAACAGCCCCGTGCTCTACTACATCGTGGAGTTGTCTGAAAACAGTAAGTGAGACGCAGTGCTGCCCTGTGCAGACAGCAGATCCAGCCCTGGGTTCTCAATGCCATCCCCTCACTGTTGGTCTGGACCCAGGCAACCAGAGGGTCAGTGCTTCGCCTCCTTCCGAGGGAAAGTGTGCCTCACGCTTCAGGAAAGGCTCGGTCACGCAAGCAGTAGGCTGGAGGGCTCTTGGTGACCGGCCCGGGTTTGGAGGCAGCCTGGAAGGGGACACTGCACCCAAGGGCTGCTCTGATAGTGGTGAGGTGCCTCCCCCTCCCCCTTGGGAAGCTTTGAGAGTCTACCACTTCTGTCTCTACCTGTGGAAAGTTTCTGTTGTGTAGATGTGATGCCAAGTACTGCACAGATCTGCGATTTCCTCCTGCCTTGGTTCTCCATAGCCTTTGACGTAACCTTGGCTCCTTCCTTGCTTCCCTCCAGCCTTTCTGACACTCCCCTCACCCCTGTCAGCCTGTTTCTCCCCACCACCTCCAGCTGCTCGCTCCTCTGCTCTCCCTACATCTCTTCCCCTATCTACATGGCAGGCCAGCACATCTCAACTTCAGGATGACTGAGATCAGCCTCCTCTTCATGGTCCCTCCCTGGCGCCTCCAGCTCCCATGGACACACGCAGCCTAAGGACTCTGTCCACACCTCCCACTCCTAACCCACACTTGCTTCCTGCAGTGGTCGGTCTGATGGGCTTCATTTCCTCTCCTCTTTCTCTTTGGTGAAAGTGTCTTTGTTGGATGATAACACCACACCAGTCACAGCCACAATGTCCACTTCTTATTTTATGGCAGCATGGAAGTCAATGGCCTTAGAGTCACACAGCCAGTAATGGAGACTGTGGAGCTTCCAGCTGTCTGGCTCAGAGCCTGGCTCTCCAGGCCTCTGCTGAGTGGCCTGGGGCCTGAAGTATAGGAGTATACTTCAGTGGCAGCTTTGCAATGGTGGCTGGCCAGGTCAAAAGTGCACTTAGGTTCTGGCTGCTGGCCGTTCAAGGGTGCCACATGAGAAGCTAGCTTGGTCTGGAGGTGTTCCACTCAAACCAGCCTCCCGGGGGAAGACCCAAAAGCCATGTTTTGTTTTCATTCCTGGATTCCAGAGCTCACACCTTTGCTATGGTGGCTCCAGTCCTGAGCATAGCTCAGAGTTGTACCCTTCTTCCATCCCTGCGGGGCCCCTGGTCAGTGCTGTGGAGAGGACTGTGTGGAGACCAGGCCGCCCACAGACAGGGTCTTCGTTTCAGTTCAGCTACACCAACTAGAGAAGGAAGGGTCAGCACTATTTATGAAAATAATCTTTGAGAAGATGAGGTTTTCCTGAGGGTGTCACAACTGTGCAGCCTGTGGCTGTGTGTGAAGAGCATGCGACAGGAGCAGAGCACCTGTCATCCAACGTCTGACAGATCCCCACCCTGCACACAGCCTGCACGCCTCCATCTCCTGAGACAGATCTGGGTCCTATTTCTGCCTCTGTCCGCGGTCCCTTGTGCTTAGTAGCTACTCATCAAATAAGATAACAGACATCTTCTCTCGTGGAGTCCCCAAGACAAACTCAGATTTACAGCCCTTGGCTATCTTCCAGAAGGAAAAGTTCTACCTTCCTGGTTATATCAAAGACAGCATTGCTTCAAGACGCCACCCCAGCTGTTAGCATGGCTGATGGCACGACTGGCTTGTCCTGTCAGACATCTTGCCGAAATCAGACTCATGCTTCATGTACAGCCATCCATTCATCCATCCATCCATGCATCCATGCATCTGAGTGACAGCTTCTTGTCTACATTAGACACTCTTCCGGATGCTAGGATACAACAAAGTGATCTGTTTCAGTGACATTGCATCCATGGGTCACTACCCTTGCTTTTGTTTTCTCAGAGCTGGGGTTTGAACCCAAGATTATAGACATAGTAGGCATGTCTCTACCTCCTCACCACAGGGCCAGCCCCTGTGTGCTATAGACTGGCCAGTGGTAGCCAAAGGAGTGCCAGCCACACCTCTGAATGCTGTTTTGTTCCATTGAGAGTGATGAGGAATCTCACTGGGCTCTCCTTAACTGGTGACCCTGACAAATGGACCCATCTTGGGCCTGCCTATCAATGGGAGGAGAAGGGGGCCAGGCCTGGCGAAGGTCTCAACAGTTTGTCCTTCAGAGCTGCCATTGCAGGTAGCATTGACGCATCAGGAGTAACCAGCTGGCCATCTCTTGGCTGTCCCTGACTGTAGTGGCACAGTGTCTGGTCTGTGGCTTGAGTTGCAGCTTAGTCATGTTCCCTTCTGCCACAGCCTACAGGAAGCCCCGCAGGTGATCAGGTTTTGATTAGGAATGAGTACCCTTAAGTAGCAGCTGAGCAAGTGGGCTGATGATAGCCAGAAAGAACAGCTGAGCAGCAAGCACACTGGAATGGAAATTGTGCTTGGCTTCCCCTCAGCATGGTGCGCTTGGCCCATGGTACTAAGTAGTCCCATCCTGAAGCCCTTCCCCTCAGCTCCTTAGCTCCTTGTGGCAGGACACTGCTGTTCTCTCGGAAGTTCCAGATCTAGCGGGGGCCAGGCAGATGCAGCTTAGTGACTGGCCAAGGCCAGAGCCTCACAACCCCTTCCTGCTGACCGCTCTTGCCTCCAGAGGGGCCTCTGCCAAGCTCCACAGAGCAACATTCAGGAGCTGCATCTGTATCTCTGAACATGGCCCAGTCCATGCCTGTCCACCGCAGTATTCCTGGCCCTTGATCACTCTGTCCATTGGAACTCTGTGGCTCCAGTTTCTTCTCCCCTCTTCCTCATTTGTCAGGAAGTGCAAGCCAGGATAAGCCATCTCCCCTGCCACAAGCCTGTCAGATCATGGCAGAGAGAGCCTATGGTCTCTGCCCAAGGATAGGGTGTGCTGTCTTCCTCACCATAGCCTCCACCACAGTGTGCCCCACTTGTTTCCACCTCCGCTTGAACTCTGTGGTGACCCAGCTGTATAAGACTCCTCGTGGCTTAAACAGTAGGTTCCAGGTTTCTTAACATGGAACATAGCACAACTTGCCATCTGACCACTCTACCTCTCCACATGTGCCACCAGCCACGGCATTGTGTGCTTATAGTCCCTGAGCATGCCAGATACTCGGTGCCCAGCATGTCAGAAATTCTCTTCTCGGGGACAGGAGTTTGACCTAATGGTAGAGGGCTTGCCTAGCATGCACAAAGCACTAGGTTTGATTTCTTGGTACCACATACAAAGAAAAAGCCAGAAGTGGTGCTGTGGCTCAAGTGTCAGAGTGCTGGCCTTGAGTAAAAAATGTCCCAGGCCCTGAATTCAAGGGCCAGGACTGGGGAAAAAAAAAATCTCTTCTCATCCTGCCCTCCCACTCTGTGGGGTGCTGTCCTTGGTGCTGCTCTACACACTATGGAAACAAAGCCTTAAGGACAGCACTGGGCAGTGAGCCTAGTAGTAGAGTATGTAGGGGCGGTGGTGTTAGTCGTGGCCCACTTCCATTTCATAAAGACGTTCTCCGCTTTTCAGGGCATTTCTGGTTTTGAGTTTCAGGACTTTTGGCAGCTGCCTGAGTGTTCTGTTTTTGATTATTGGCAATGTTGGAAGTTTTCCATGTAGGTTGACATCTTGTACTGTTCTCGACTGTGATGTTATACTCCTTTCTCCCATTTTTTTTGCCAGTCCTACGGCTTGAACTCAGGGCCTGAGCACTGTTCTTGAGCTTTCTCAAGGCTAGAGCTCTACCACTTGAGCCTCAGCACCACTTCCAGCTTTTTTCTAAGTATGGGGTACTGAGGAATCAAACCCGGGTCTTCTTGCATGGTAGGCAAGCAATCTACCATTAAACCAAACTCTTGGCCTTCCCCATTTTTCTATCCAGACTTTAAGATGTTTGATGTCATCTGTGACATGTATTTTTTTCCAGTTTGCTTTTACCTGTAATTTTTGCACATTACTTTTTAACATAGAGAAGTGTTTGTTTCCTACAAAGTTACACATATCGATATTTCTCTTTACTATTTCATCACTTTTGTGTCTGGCTATTTTAACAAAATCAAGCAAAAAGTAAATATAAATTTCAGCTTGTTCTTAATTAAAGGGTTGGTTTTTAATGTACTTAACTCTTTAGTTGCATCTGGAATTGGACACAAGAGTTTTTTTCTTCCTTAAGTGAACCTTACTAGCAAGATTTATTGAATAGTCCATGTATTGTGTGTGTATGCACACAAACACACAACACACACACATACACACTTTGTTTGCATATGCATGCTCCAGTCCTGGGGTTTAAACTCAGAGCCTAGGCACTGTCCCTGAGCATTTGTGCTCAAAGCTAGTGCTCTACCACTTGAGCCATAATAGCTCCACTTCCAGCTTTTTTTTTTTTGGTAGATAATTAGAGATAAGAGTTTCACAGACTTTCCCACCTGGGATGGCTTCAAATCACAATCCTCAGATCCCAGCTTCCTGAGCAGCTAGGATTACAGGCTTGAGCCACTGGCACCAAGCCAGTCTATGTATCTTTCATGTTTACTTTTTTGTATACTAAGTGGATGTGGGGTTTCCATAGACCCATCATCTGTCTTTCCTTCCAGTTTTACACTTTCTTAATTATTGTAGTTCCAGAATGTGTATTGTTTTTTGTTGTTTTGGTTCATTTGGGGGGTTGGTTGGTTTGTGCTAGTGTGAGGGCTTCAACTCAGGGCCTTGCACTCTCCTTAGATGTTTTACTCAAGGATGATACTCCATCCCTTGAGCCACAGATCCATTTCTGGCTTTTGCTTGTTAATCTAGGATCAGAGTCTTGCATATCTTCCTGCCTGGGCTGGAGTTGAACCAAGGTCCTCAATCTTAGCCTCCTAAGAAGCTAGGACTACACGTGTGAGCCACGAGCACTTGCCAGACTTTCTTATTTCTTGTCATTAATGTGTCTGTCTCTGCTTTCTGAAGCATCTTGGTTATGTCAGATGTCAGTCCAAAATCAACCAGGGGAAAACATGCTTTGAGGCCCAGGGCCTCTCCAAGCCCCCCTGCCTGGCATCTTTGGGGTGGAGGGCTCTCTTTATGCTGCATGGCTGGGTTCTTTCTTCTAATTCCACAGGTGTCTTTTCATGCATAGACCCACTGCTGTCCTGCACACAGCACTCCAGGATCTCTGTTGCCCAGGGATAAAAACCCCTCACGATCGGCACTGCACAGTGTGGTTACCGTCTTATTCTCGTCGTTATTATGGACTTAAAAGCTGATGGGCTTTCTGCTGCTTCACTCACTACCACAGCCCAGACTTTGTTCCTGGGGCTTCTGGTCATTTCAACGCTGTCTTTGAACCGTAGCTCACAGAGGTGTTTTCTAATCACCTCCAAGTTGTTAGGGAGTGCTTTATGTTTCAGCTCGTTTTCCCCTGGGCATCAGCATATTGAGAATTGCATTCTATTTGTAGCATTTGCTCCTGGTTTTAAATGCACCCAAGGAGACCATGCCTGTCACAGGTATTTATGAAACAGGTATTTAAGTAGGGAAAACACTTTCATTAGCAGACATTTGGAGAATAAAGCATGGTGGGGGGCAATAAAACCTGGTGAAGAAAGAGCCCTAGCGGTGTCAGATAGGGAGCTTGGAAATGTCTCAGGCCTCTGAGAATCATCTCCCCAGTTGGTCTAACACCAATCTTCAGAAAGAAAAGACAACACACACAAACCAAATCAGGCCACCATGGGCATTAACTGTTCCACATGTGAGGAGATAGGCTGGGGAGCTTCAGAATTCACCATACTACATGATTCTAAGAAGACAGACATTGAGGAGGGAGGAAAAAAGCCACCAGAGTCCCATACTCCAAAATGATTTGTGTGTCACTATATTGTGTGCACAGTAGATCTGAGCCTCCCTGACTTAGAGCTGCCTGGAGCAGGCTATGTACTCATCACAAAATGACCACTGAGGCATTAAAACCCCATGTGACTTCATGTTCTTTTCCTCAGACACTGACAATACTCGATTAACTTTTCCCATCACACCCCCCCCACTACCGACGCCTGTTTGTGACATGCCACAGCTCCACAAGTCTAAAATGTCCGCTTTGTCATTCCAGTTAAGCAATCCACATTAACCTTGCTTTAGGAAACATGTTTTCCCACACTTAAAGGCAGGGAGAAACTCAGCAGATTACACAATTTCAACACAGCTGGTGAGCAGCAGAGCCGGCTAGGAGATCCTCCTAGGAGATCCTGTGCATTGTGCACAGGAATGATAAGCTTTTGGTTTTGAAATTTCTTTCCCCCCCCCGCCCCTTTTTTTGGTGCCAGTCCTAGGGCTTGACCTCAGGTCCTGGCCACTGTCTCTGAGCTTTTTATTGCTTGAGGATGGTACTCTACCACTTGAGCCACAACTCAACTTCAGGCTTTTCACTGGTTAATTGGAGACAAGAATCTCACAGACTTTTGTGTGAGATCCTCAGATCTCAGCCTCCAGAGCAGCTATGATTATTCATGTGAGCCACCCATGCTTAGCTGCAAAGTCTTTTCAGTTTTTAAACTTGTTATTTTTGACAGTACCTTGTTAAGGTCACTTGTAAACCCAGTGTGCTGGTACACCTGTAATCCTGGCTATGCAGGAAGCATAGGAGGATCGGAGTCTGAGGCTGGCTCTAAGAAAAAGTACACTACCTATATGAAAAAATAGATTTACAAAGCAAAAGGGGCTGGAGACATGGTTCAAATGGTAGAATGCCTGCCTAACAAGCATGAGGCCCTAAATTCAAACTCTAATACTGCCAAAATGCATATTTAAATGCATATGTGTATGTGTGTAAAAGATCTACAATAAAATGGATTTGCTGTGTATATGCATGTAAGGTATAGCATCAACAAAATCATGTTTCACCAACCAAATGGACAATTAAGGCAAAAAGGAAGTTACCCGTGTTCAGTGTGGTGATGTCATAATGACATGGTCTCTGCCTGGGCACCTTTCCTCGGGAAAAGCATTACATGGTCCCAGAACAATGGCTTCAGCCACCATTAACCCTGTTACCAAGGGCTTCATCTATTTCCTACTTTTTTTTTTGCTAATGCGTTTAAAGGAAATTCTATTATTTTGTCCCTAACAAAATTATAGGCATCCTTAATATTATCTAATACTCAGCATATATTTTCCTAGCTGCCTGAAAAAGTCTTTGCACATTTGAAAAGGGGGTTTTTCACATTATTATTGTTGATATTATTATCATTCAGTATATGCATACTAGGCAAGTGCTCTACCACTTGAGCTACCCATCCCTCCTCAGACCTTTGTGCATATATTTTGTTTTTGACATGTAATCTGGGATGGCTGTAAACTCTCCATTCTCCCACTTTTACCTCCTAAGAGGCTGGAATTGCAGGTATATACCACCATTCTTGGCCCTGCATTTGATTTTCTTCAGTCGGGATCCAAATACAGATGTGCCCAGTGCATTGTTTAGTCTCTGAACATCATTCAGTCAACAGAAGCTGCCGCTGGCCGCATCAGCCTCTCTATCTCTCTGGATTAGGCAGGGCCACGGGGTTTGCTGCTTGTCCTGAGACTGCCCCATGTCTTAGATGTGGATGGTGTGACTGTCACAACCATCCTTGCGACCTCTTCCTTGCTTAGTGGCTGGATTAGGTTCACATTCAATCCTCACGTTTTTATCTTCCATAGAGTGTTCATTCGTGTGTGCACATGTGTGTGCATGCATGCGATCCTTAGATCCCCCGGGCACCTTCTGCTCCACACACAAAGCTCCACACTGGTGATGTCCAGCCTTCCCCATGAGTCTAGGCACTGACCCCCTGTGCCGAGTAGATCACATCGATCAGGCTCAGGAGTCCTGGTTTCCTGGACTTGTAGAGCAGTGTCCTGTCACCTCCCTGAAGCCCTCCCAGCTGCCCATGGCTGCACGTGGCTCCACTCATCAGGGGTGTGTGATGGAGATGATCCTTGCAACAATTAAAAGGAAGCTTCCTTAAAAAAAAAAAAAAAAAGACTTCCTTCCTCAGGTACCATTAATAGAGAAAACAATGGTAATGCTCTTAAAAGAAAAAACACTAGAAGTCTAGTACTTTTCCAGAGATTGAAAAGCTCCAGCATTTGAACCAGCAGAGAGTACAGTGAAGTCCTTGTGCATTGGTGCTGACAGCTAGGCGTTGATGAGTGGCAGCCGCTGTGTGACAGAGTAGCTTGGTTTGGAGTGGCTTGGTTGGAGGTGCCTACCATTCCCGCCTTCCAGATCAGAGGCCTGCAAGGACTCCTTCGTCCCCAAGGGGGAGGTGGAAGGCAGGACACTTGCGTGGGATCCTTCCCTTCACCGGGCACTCCCCTCCATTCTAGTCCATCGATAAGCAGTGTGTCCTACACATCTGTGAGCACTGAGAATCGTTAAAGGGATTTTGCTTGTTGTCAGGAACAGATTTACTATTTAAATTGTAACTGTTCTCAGCGAGCTTGCAATTCTGAAGCTTGTGAACGAACAAATCCTTCCCAAACCACTACGCATCTTTTTTTTTTCCTCTAACAAATCAAGGGTGCCCATGAGATGGATCGAGTTCATTTGTATTAGTTTTCAGTTTAATCTCTTTCCCTGCCAGATCTTTTATCTTGTAGTCGGGAGGGAAAAGAATAAGTGAAGAATTCTGCAGGTATACCCAGTGGACTGAGTAGAGCCGAGACGTGGAGATGAATAGGCTATCTTGTCAGATCACAGTGGGCAGTGGGCCCTGTGACTCAAGCCCTGGACTTTCTAGCTCTGTTTATGCTCTGAGTGAACAAATGGCCTAGGGTTATTGGAAGCAGAGGTTGGGAGGGATGGCTCAGGAAAAGTAGTGTCCCAGTGTGGCTTTGTGTTACTGTAGAGGAGTATCTGAGGCTGGCTGATGTCTAAAGAGAAGAGGTTTGTTTGGCTCACGATGCCACTGACTGGAAAGTCACAGCATTTGCCAGTGCCCCTAGTTATATCCCAACATGGCAGGGCGGTAGGAAAAGTAGTAGATGTGTGTAGAGAGGCCAGGAGAGCGCACAGAGCTGCTTTGTCATGACCTGGCTGCAGGGAACAAGTCTAGTCTGGCAACAGCAGCAACATTCTCATGTTAAATAGAAGGGAAGGGAGGGGGCATGGAAGAAAAATATAGGAAGGGGTAACCATGTTCATGTACTCATTACCTTATAATGTGACTGTAACCCCACCACACAGCACCCTGATAATAAAATAAGAAAATATTACTTTTAGAAAAAGCACTAATCTAGTCAGGCAATGGTGACGCATCCCTGATATCCTAGCTGTTCAGGAAGCTAAGATTTGAGGATTGCAGTTCAAAGTCAGCCTGTGCAAGACAGTCCATGAGACTCTGATCTCCAATTAACCACCAGAAAGCCAAAGATATAGCTATGGCTCAAAGTGGTAGAATACTAGCCTTGAGTACAAAAGCTTAGGGACAGCACCCACTCTTCCAGTTCAAGCCGCAGGACTGGCACAAAAAAAAAGAAAGAAAGAAAGAAAAGAAAAGAAAAAGAAGCCGTAATCTCTCTTAAAGATCCCCATGCTCTCAAAGTCACAAGCACCAACTCCTTCACTCTGGGGACCCAGCCTCAACATGACTCTCAGTGGGGATGTTGTGTTCAAAGCACAGGAGTGCTTTTGGACCCTTCCTCACACAGCTGTCACTCACTCTGATGGAGCCAGTGAGGCGGCCCCTGGTGGTCACTGTGGGAACTGCAGACAGGGAGGTATGCTGTTACCAATCAGGGCTCCTTCAGGAAGCAGGTGGCAGGGAGATGGGGACAATGAAGGAAATCACATTTGTTTGCACTGGCACACTACCATCTGAGCCATGTCTCCAACCCAGCATTTTGCTGGCTATCTTGGATATGGAATCTCACAGACTTTGCTGCCCGTGCTGACTTTGAACCATGATCTTCCAGATCTCAGCCTCCTGAGTCATTAAGATTATAGGCATGATCCCTCAGCATCTGACAAGTTCTATTGTGGGAAAATACACAGAGCGGCCCTTCAGCTGGTTTTGAGAGCAGCTCAGCAATGTCAGGTACACTCACGCTGTGTCAGCATCACCACCACTCATCTCTGAAACTCTTCGTAATGTATGAAAGTGAGACCTGAGCCAGGCAGCAGTGCTCCTGGCCCCCGCCCTGAGCCTCTTCTACGTTCTGCCTGTGAATTTCATTGCCACCATCTCTCACAAAAGTGGAATAAAACTAGTATAATGATCCCTTGGTCCTTAAGGTTCATGCATGCTGTAGACTGGGTCAGAATTCCTCTTTCTTTTAAAGTTGAGTAATCTACCATGATTTTTTAGTCCATCTATCCATTTATGGACCCTTGAGTTGCATCCACCTTTTGGCCACTGTAAATAAAGCCATTCTGAGCACCGTGCATAAATACCTCTCCACACCCCTGCATTTGTTCTTCTGATATGGACTCAGAAGTAGAACCACTGGATGATATTGTAATTCCTTTTATAATTTTCCAAGGAACTACTGTACCATTTCCCACCGTGACTGCACCATTGTATTCTCCTTATTAACACCTGCTTTGCTGTTTTCTTTGTTTTATTGGCTACCAGCCATCCTAGTGGGTGTGAGGTACTTTGTCATTGTGGTTGTAATGTGTTCCCCATTCTTACAGAAATATAAACGATATCTAATGTCTCTAAGCAGAAGAGCTCATATTCGGTGTGTGTGTGTGTGTGTGTGTGTGTGTGTGTGTGTGTGTGTGTGTGTGTGTGTGTTTCCTGCCAGGTTCATTGGCTTTGGCACGACACTGTTTTTGTGACTGTGTGCCCTGGCATGGCAGTGACTCTCCCACCTTCTGCCTTGATAAGGGAGGCTGGCCAGGTGGCTCTGGGCTTTTTAATGGCATGAATGGGAGGCAATGAGGCCGCAGGAACGGGGAGAGAACAAGTGGGCTTTAGGTAGCTAATTAAGAATGCACACATCATGTTTTTAAAGGGAACATAAAGAGACAAGGGTTCATAGCAATTGCCAGTTACCCGTATCACCAAAAATCAAGAGCCAAGAGCGAAACGCTACCCAGCTGGCGGTGTAGGCTGCATTTCCAGAAAGGCATTTTTGGAAGCAGCTTTCTTTGAAATCATTCGAAAGGATTCAATCTCTGTAGCCCAACTGGCATGGTCCTTTAAGAGCTGCCTAGCATGGTGTCGAGGAATCCAAGCCAGCAAATTCCCAGTCAAGGAGTCAACAGAGATGGCCTTTGGGAATGTCCTTTTTATTTTGGGGTATCGGGGGGCCACGTTCTGGAGGGCCTGGAAGGTGCCCCAGCGCTGGATGCACCAGAGGCGCATGCTATGGACCCTTCATGTGAGCCTTCAGGTTTGTGGGGGAATGGCTAGGGTTCCCGGTGGAGTCGCCAGTGTGTGCATGTCAGCAACGCCCCAGCACTGCAGAGGCTCTCCTGTGCCCTGTCTGCTGCTCAGTCTATGGGGGTGGAGGCCAGCAGGGTCTGAGTGCTTGCTACCCTGCCGGCCTCTCCCCATGTCTTACCTCTCTTCACTCTCAGCCTGCCAAGACAACCAGGCATCCCCACACTCAGACTGGGGGCTGCCAGGGACGCCGAGCCCCCTGCCAGATCCCCTCTACTCTACAAAACACGCTGGCACGTGGAAAACTGTAAAAAAAGAAAAAGAAAAAAAGAAAAAAATAGCTCACAAATGTGGCGGATGCCCGCAGAGCCTGCCAGAGCCTGCCATGCCGACAGGGGCCCATGTGGCTGCCAGAACGGTGCTTGCCCACCTGCTCGGAAGCCAGGCAGGAAGGGATTCCAAAGGAGCTGTGAATTCCTCAGCCCCTCTGCTGCCAGAGCTGCATGGGGCTGTGGTGGTGATGGACTGCAAGAGTGCCCAGCCCATCTGTCTTACCATCCTCCTTTCCTCTTTTATTAAAATGTTAATGAATATAGTTTTTATTTATCACTCCCAGACAGTGCAGCATCCTTTTCCAGGAGACAAAGCTGCAATCTGTGTCTGACCATGTGTGCCCACACGGAACTTTTTCCCATTTGCATATTGAGCCCAGGAATTAGGAATGTTTTGGACCCTTTCGAACTGCCAGATGCAGATTGAATCCCTTTACTTGTTGATGACAGCCCAGAGGTAATAGGAAATGTGCTAGGTTTGCAGCAGGAGGCCTGAGTTTCATGCCAGGCTCACTAGTGGCTAGGCACATAACTAAACCTCGATGTGTGCATCTGGCAAATGGGTACAGCCTCCCCCTCCTCTCCTGGCATTATCTTGGGGACAATCTCCACTCCTCATGCAGGCTGACGTGGGTCTTGCTCATCCTCTGTAGACTCTCCGTGGAAAATACATTTATCCAACGTTGGCCCAGAGGAGACCAGTGTCATCATGAGCGGCCTGACTCCAGCCCGCACCTATCAGTTCAGGGTGTGCGCAGTGAACCAAGTAGGAAAGGGCCAGTACAGCGCGGAGACGAGCAGGTGAGTGCTGCCACCCTCCCTCCGCCATGGCGGGCTGCATGGCCACAAAGCCAAGCACAGTGGCACGTTAGATGGAAGCAGGAAATCAATTGTCCCTTAGCAAGACTGGCAGAAATTTGACAAAGAAAAGACAGTCCCAAGGAGACCTGGGTAGGACTCTTCAGCTCTTCCTTAAGTACTCAGAGCCAAGTGTCTTAGATTCCTCACCGGGGTTCCTGGCTGTGTCTACACAGACAGCTCCTGGTGGCACAGCCTGTGGTAAGCAGGAAATGGAGAGCTGGCAGGGGTGCTGTGATGGCGGGGCTTTCTCTCCACACAAGGCTGCGCCCCATCTCACAGGACGTAAGCGGATGTGTGCAGAGCTGACTGCCCCTCCCCCACTTTCCTGGGAAGGTCATTTTGGGAAGCTCAAGCAGAAGTGACCCAGAGAAATGTCTCCAACCAATGTCAGGGTGCCATCCCCCAGACACCCCAGATGGAATGGCTTTTACTCATTCAAGATAGAGGAGTTTCGATGAGAAATAAGCAGTCCTGCAGGCATGTCAGATCTGGGTCTCTCTTCAGACACACCGCTCGCCTCCCACACCTGCCTTGTCACCAGCCCGGCCCACTTGCCAGGGTGCTGATTTGAGGTAACTACTTCACACTTGGGGTGAGAACTACTTCACACCTCGGGTGATCAGCTGTGCCTTGTCCTCCTCGGCTCGGACTTCCAGGTTCTGCATGGTGAAGGGCACCGAGGTCCTTTGTTCCTGGCACTCACCGTCTCTCCCCCACCAATCCTTTATCGTTAGGTTGATGTTGCCTGAAGAACCGCCAAGTGCTCCCCCAAAAAACATCGTGGCCAGTGGGCGGACCAACCAGTCCATCATGGTGCAGTGGCAGCCACCCCCAGAGACAGAGCACAACGGGGTACTTCGAGGCTACATCCTCAGGCAAGTAGCATGTGATGAGGCCTCTCCAGGCTTCAGCCTCACTGCATGAGTGCACAGCTTGGGGCGGGGGGAGCCTGTGGGGAGGGAGTGGTGCAGACTGAGATGAGGGATAACATGACACCTGCACAGACCCCTGTGCGTGGTCACCTCTGGGCAGACGCCTACTGGCGGTGGCATCTTTGTTAAAGTACTGTGACTTGAACTCAAGGCCCCGCATTTGCTCTGTGTCATTGCAGTTACCCTTTGCTTTAGGCCAGCATCAGACTGTGATCCTCCTACCTCTGCCTCCCACATAGCTAATGGGCCACCACACACAACTTGTTCTTTGAGATAAGGTACTAATTGTTTTTTATCTTGGCTAGTATTTTTTTCTTTTTTGGCTTGAACTCAGAGCTGGAGTGCTGTCTTTGAACTTTTGTGCTCAAAGGATATAGTGCTTTATGCTTTGAGCCACAGCTCCATCTTCCACTTTTTGGTGGTTCATTGGAACGGAGCCTCACAGACTCTCCTGCCCAGGCTGGTTTGGAACCTTATTTCTCAGATCTCAGCCTCTTGAGAAGCTAGAGTTATAGGTGTGGGTCATAAGCATCCACCTTGGCTAATCTTAAACCATAACCTTCTCCAAGAGCTGGGAGGATAGGCATAAGCTACCACGCCTGGCTTCACGGTTCCTTTCGATAGGGGAGGGATAATGAAAAGTTGCACTCAGAGTCTTGCTTGCTCTACCACTTGACCCATTGCCCCACTCCTTTTGTGTTTATTTTCTTTTTCAGTACTTGTGCTCTGGCCAGCCTGGGTTCCTCTTGTTTACATTTCCTGATCTAGCCCAAATGGCAGGTGTACTCTCTGCACACAGTTTTGTTTTGTTTTTATTGGGTTTGTTTATTGAGATGAGTCTTGCGGACTTTCTTGCCTAGCTTGGTCTCAGAGGGCAGTCCTCCCATTCTCTGCCTCCCAAGTTAGGTTTCCAGACCTGAGCCCCCGTGCATGGCAGCAGCAGTCATGGCTTTGACAGGAGGGGAGGGAGCATCAGGACTAAGGGAGGAAGGTACGCTAGCCAGTGTTAAAGCTTTAATTACTTACGAATCTTCAACAGATGTGGGCATTATTGACCATAATCACAGCCTTAGCACTAAGCAAGTGGATCTCGTTATCAGCCAGTTGTTTCCATTTTGCTCAATTTTGCCAGATAGTCTAGCATTTCAAGAAAATGAAAGAAACCTCACCTTTTTGAATTAAAAAAAAACACCTCACACTGTCTGGGTGTTGTTAGAAACAAAACTGGGTATTTTTGTATCTCAGGGATGGCCAGGTGTGCATTTGTGCCTGCCAGGTCCATTGACTGGGGGGGAAGGGGAGCATTTTCTCTCCCTACCTTAGGAGGGAGCATGAGGTGCCAAAATAAAAGAACTTGGCCACATTTGAGAAAGGAAGAAAAAAAATCTCCTTTGCCAAACTTTCCACTCATTTAAAAATTATACTGAATGTGATAATTGCAGTGATATGTTGACACAAATAAGTAAAGGAAGATGAAAGGATCATTATTGAATCTCCTGTATTAGAGTGTGCTGCCACAGGTGTACTGTTAATTTGGTTGCCTTGGTGGGGGTGAGAACAGCGTCCATTGTCCTCTTCTCCACAGGCTGACCCTGGCCTCCTGCTGAGCTCCAACAACATACATTTGCTTCCCAAAGCCCTGGAGTGGACACATCTGATTTCTTTTTTCATTTTTTCTTCTGTGCCAGCAGTGGAGCTTGAACTCAGAACCAAGGCACTCTCCCTTAGCTTTCCACTCAAGGCCAGTCCTCTACCACTTGGGCCACAACTCCACGTCTGACGTTTTAGTGGCTAATTGGAGATAAGAATTTCACAGACTTTCTTTCCTGGCCTGGCTTGGAACCTTGATCCTCAGATCCTGAGTAGCTAGGGCTACAGGCCTAAGCCACCAGCACCTGGCTTTGAGTTGTAAGTAATTGTAGGCTTCATTATCCTTGTATTTGAAGGATCACTCACTCCCAGCACATGCATACAGTAAGCCCACCGTATTCACAGACTTATTACATGTGATTTTGACCAAGCATGGTCACAAAAATACTTAGTAACTTTTAAGAATCAAAAGAAATTTCTTAAAGGTTTAGAATTTCTGCACATAAAACAGCTTAGCTGATGTGAGAAGTGAACCGTTAGCCCTGCACGTTATCAACAATTGTGTCTAAATTGTGTGGGCAACAATTGTGTCTAAATTGTGTGGGCAGACGCATCTTTTTCTGCCCTGAATTTTATGGAACTCTGCCCCCAAGGCCAGGCAAAGGTTATGGAATCGTCCCAACCCCCAAAGGTCATACCATATGCTGCACTGATGCAATGAAAGGAGATCTCGGGGTCTGTTGATCTCCAGTGGGAGTTGGATGGCTTTGTGGGAAAAACGAATCCCACATCCCCAGTACAGCCCTGGGGTACGGTCCAGCCCTGAACTCTCCACATCCTGGACATTGTCCTCAATGCCATCTCCTTGGACCTGCACACCACAGATGCCCGGCACACTACTGTACGGAGTCATCCACATTTTAATTAAAAGTCAGGATCTCCAGCCAGACACCTCATGCCTATAACCCTAGCCATTCAGGAGGCTGAGCTCTGAAGATGGCAGTTCATAGCCAACCCAGGCAGAAGAGACTGTGAGATCCTCATCTCCAATTAACCACCAAAAAGTCTAGACTGGCCAAGAGTTTAGCCTAGTGGTAGAGTGCTTGCCTCGCATGCACAAAGACCCTAGTTCAATTCCTCAGTACCACATACATAGAGAAAAGCCAGAAGTGGTGCAGAGGCTCAAGTGGTAGAGCTCTAGCCTTGAGAAAGTCCAAGGACAGTGCTCAGGCCCTGAGCTCAAGCCCCAGGACTGCCAAAAAAGAAAGTCTAGACTGACAGCGTGGCTCAAGCGGTAGAACACCAGCCATGAGCAAAAAGAGAAAATCAAGAAGACCCCAAGTTCAACCATACATACGAACATCTGTACATACAAAAACATATATACAAGCACACACATACACACATACACACACACACACACACACACACACACACATACACACAAACAGTGGGTGGAATTTGTGTAATCTTTATACGCGTATTATTTCTCTTTTACAACCAAGTCACTGACTGTTCTCCAGGTTTTCCTCAGGCTTTGTGGGTCAAATCATTGTCTGCCTGTAGTCATTTAATACAGGCCTTCCCTGGGGTACAAGGACAACCAGTGTCAACACTCACAGCCCTTTGTTTCTGTCCCTCATTGTGCTTCCCCCTTTAAAGAAGGTCAGAGAGGTTGAGAGCTGTCCCTCCAGGCCGGCTCAGGACTGTGTTCCTGCTCTAGGACAGTCCCCAATCGGCTTGACCTTCCTCCCCTGTCTCTTCTGCTTCATGCCGTGGGTTTCGGGTTTCTGCTCTTGGGCTGTGTGTTCCTGCTCCAGCCTCCACCAGCTCTTGTTCGTGCACGTCAACTAATGGAAATAATTGGTCTGCCCTCTCGCAGCCACCTTCTTGCCGGCACCCAGAGGAAGCTTCCCCAGGCTGCGGCTGTCAAAGCCAGAGCGGTAACAATCTCCCACAGAACCAGGCTCGGGGCACCAGAGCTTAATAATGAAATCTCTCTGATGTTACCAGGCCACGTTGGAGACTATGCATTGCTCTATTTGGTGGGTTTACTACTGTGCAAGGATCTTCTGTGCTGGTATCTGCCCTGTGAAGAGCTGCAGAGGAGAATGCCTGTGTTTTCAGGGGCCCTAAAAATCAGGGTTGCTCTACCCCCACGGCCTGCGCCTATCAAAGTTTTCTGAAATTAAAGACCCATGGAAAAATGAATTCACTTGCAAACATTCACAGATAATCCTCTGGCCTGCAAATCAGCTCTGTTTGCAAGCAAGGACCCTCGAGGGCACTGTCTACTGTGTTGGAGCCGAGGCGCCACACATGGAAGAACCGATGGAAATAAATCACCTTCGCAACCCTGCTATAACAAGTAGTTGGGATGCGGGTGCAGTAATAAAATATTTATAATAATGGACAGGGTGTTTCTCAGAGAGGAGCAGAGGGTTGTGTCCTTTAAAAGCATTCTCCTGTTTATTTCTGGGTGTGTGCGTATGTGTGTGCACATATATATATATATGTACATACATACATAATAACCCTGCATTGGCTGAGCAGTCTCCAGGGCAACACAGCCCCCTACAAAGGGGAGGATGCCTGCACTCCTCAATTAATTGTGACCTTCCTGGACATCCAGCACACGCTGCCAAGCGCCCCAAGCCCTGGCCAGATGGACAGACCTGCCTGTTCCAGCAGGGAGTACAGCCTATTCGGAAGAAGCAAATTCGAGATTCATTTTTCACCGTCGTGTAGAGTGGCTTAAGAGAACACAGCCCCATGGTGGCTTTGGGTGTCCTGACTTCAGAGTAAAATGAAGGAGGGCCACTTTACCGTTCACGCCATTATTTCCTTCCCTTCTTCCTAGTGGAATGCCCCTCTTATAATTCCCAGAGTAGGGAGGTGAGGACAGGGTCCAGATGGGTAAAGCATGTTCCTGAGGCCACCCAGGTGGAAATGGCTAACAGAGATAGAGCAGGCCCACTGCCTTGAGGGTGTTGCATAGCACCTGCTAAGAATTGCACCTATTCCTGGCTGGTTTGTTCACTAAACAACAGAATCTGAGGCAAAACTGGGGTTCAATAGCTTTCATTTCCCCCATGAAGCTCTCACTGGGTGAGTCGTGCAAAGGGCTGCTTGCTACTTGTAGGCAAGAAACAGAGCCCTTAACCACCTTTCCTCCTGTGAGGAAAGGAGGAAGAATTGACTTGGGACAATAATTATCAGATGTTTGGATGCTCAGTGACATCACTGCATTGTGTCTGGGCCCATAACCTGGCAGAGCATCATGGTGAAAGGATGAGGAGATGAGCTGCTCCCCTCATGGTGGCCCAGAACTGGAGGTGCCAAAGGAAGGAGCAAGAATCAAAACATGCTCTCCAAAGCAGTCCCCTCTAACCCACTTCTTCCAGCCACCTACATTGTACCACCATCCAATAGTCCATATTATTGAAATCCACTAATGCAGGAATTCGTTGGTTAGCTCACAGCCACCATGATCCAGTCATCTCCCAGTGATTAAGTCCACGGACTTGGAAGCAAGCCTCCACACATGATCCCTGAGGCAGGGAGGCACTTCCTGTCCACGCTACAACACAGCCAGGGGAGCGTTTGTGTTTCCTACCAAACAGGCCTTGCCGTGTGCAAATAGCCCTCACACGCTGAGAGAAAGAAGGCTCTCAGACAACAGTGATATTCATGAAAACAAAAAACTTTTATAGCTCCCTCTCTACTTCGGCCATTCAGTTTCAGCTGTCCTTTTTTTTTTTTGGAACATTGTCTTCCAGGGAGCTGTCTGAAATTCTGGGTCTGGTTTGTTTTGTTGTTTGGGGGGGTGTGGGGGTTGGGGTCTGTGTAGCTGTCTTCCTGCCGTAGTGCTCTGCCTAGAGAATAGGACAGCCTCCGAGAGGCCCATACAGCCAGTCTGGTTTGAGATCCTTCATTCCCCCTCCCATTTATAGCACACAGCCACTGCTTTCAGAAGCCAAAAACCACTTCTGGAATGCACTGGGAAGCTACTGGGTGACAAGGACATTACTTGTGCCAAACACATCCCTCATTTTGCCCAAGGGGCTGATCCAGAAAAGCTCTGTGAATTAACTGAGTTCAGTACATTAACTTCTATAAACTGAACCATGGGGGAAAAAAATTCACTAATCAACATAATGTGCTAAAAATCTTTCCATAGTACAAAAAGCAATTTCCTAATTTATACATTTCGTAAGTGCAGAGTGGAGCAAAGCATCTTTTTTAATAAGCACAAGTTTTAAATTTCTGCTTTAGTAAACGGAAGAGCATGCTACCCTAAGCACTCACAAAAGTCCTCCCGGAAAAAGCAGTTTGTCATCCTTAGCAATGGACTGACAGTTTAGAAGTGTTAACACTTTACAAAGTCATTTATTCTAGGACTGGGATATACTTGGACAAAATTAGAATTCCTGAGTGGAAACTGAACTGGAAGACAAACCCACAGGGCCACGAGGTCACATGCTGCTTGTTCACTTTTGTATTTCTCCCTATATTCCACTCACAAAAGGAAAGTGGTTTCTCAAGTCCCAGTGAAAATCATGTTTCATATTCTGAGAATTGAGTCACTGTGTGTACTAGACAAAGCAATACTAAAAAAGCTAGGATTCAGGGCTAATGGGTGGTAGCAGATATCTGTAATCTCAGCTTCTCAGGAGGTAGAAGAAAAAAGGATCCCAGTCCTGGAAAATAGCATGAGATCCTATATGAAAATAATAATAATAATAATAATAAATAACAATGTCTAAAGCACCGCACCACAAAGAATTGGGAACATGGCTCCAGAAGCAGAATGTTTACCTACCAAGCACAAAGCCTTGAGTTCAATCCCTAGCAGTGCCAAATAAACAAATAGAAATTGTGTTGTTCCATAGCCATCATACAGCCAAAATGCCAGGTCCATTTTGCCCAGAGCTTGTAATCCATGAAATTAAGAGAACACCATTTACAATGGTTGAACTGGGACACGAGCTGGCCTCTCCGCTCCTGTCGTTGACCTCCATTTGTTTCTCACTGTGTAGAGCCTGAGTGGTCCTGGGTTGAATGACTTCCTTTCTGCTCCAGATACCGCCTGGCTGGCCTGCCTGGAGAACACCAACAGAAGAACATCACCAGCCCTGAGGTGAACTACTGCCTGGTAACAGACCTGATCATCTGGACCCAGTACGAAATCCAGGTGGCTGCCTACAACGGAGCTGGCCTGGGTGTCTTCAGCAGGGCTGTGGCCGAGTACACCTTACAGGGAGGTGAGCTTGCTTTCTGAGGCTTCAAGGCTGTGGAACCTCAATGGGTTGATCATGTTTTATCAGTGTATGTTAGGAATGAGATAGACCATCCAAGCACCAGTGACTCAGGCCTATAATTCTACCTACCCAGGAGGCTGAGCTCTGAGGAAGGCTTCTGAGCCATCCTGAGCCCATAAATCTGAAGACTCTTCTCTCCAGTTGACTAAGCTTAGAGCCAGAAGTGGCACTGTGGCACAAGTGGTAAAACGGCAGCCTCGGGGATGGGGTGGGGATATAAAAAGCTAAGGGAAAAGCATTCGGAAGATCATAACCTGAGACTGCCTTCCCTACCTAAAAAATACACAGTAAAGCAAAAAGGCTGTGGCTTAAGTAGTAGAGCTCCTGCCTAGTAAGCAGAGGCCCTGGCTCCTGTCTCCAATAAGGCAACAGAGAGAGAAAGAGGGGGGGGAGGGGGGGAGGGAGAGGGAGAGGGAGAGAAGAAAGAAAGAAGGAGGGAGAGAGGGAAGGAAAGGTAGAAAGGAAGAGAACTCAAACCTCTAGGGGCATGTAAAAGAAAGCCCATCACGGATGTAGTTCCATCTCCATACCTCTCCCTAACCTGAAATAGTGCTGTGTTTATCATGTCCCAGCTGCTCTTTTTTTTCTGAACACTAAGGGCAAGAAGTTTCTACAATGCCCTTTGCTTGTACTCCTATTTTTTTTGGGGGGGGGGTGCCTGGGCGCTGTCCCTGAGCTCTTCAGCTCAAGGCTACCGCCCTACCCTTGAGCCAAACCCACTTCCCATTTTCTAGAGGTTAATTGGAGATAAGGTCCTTTTGTGCCCGGGCTGGCTTTGAACCTTGATCCTCAGATCTCAGCTTCCTGAGTAGCTAGGGTTGCAGGCGTGAGCCACTGCGCCTGGCTTGTACTTCAATTCTTGAAAGGTCTGTGGATGTGAACTTTTCCGGATGGAGTGTGCGTGTTGCTGCCACGCTGGCGGTGGAGTTCCGCATGCATCTTGCAGAGTGCAGGGGCTAGGCTGTGTTTTCAGTGATGGGTGACAGAATTGGTCATGGAATTCACAACTCTTGTTTTTGCCTTTTTCAACTACACAAGCAAACTGTTTCACGTATTGGATCAGTAAAAAATGTACTGTGCTCTCCCTCCCCAAATAAAAAAGCAGACAGACGTCTTAAATGCAGCGGAGAATGAAGCTCATGCAGTTGAGTCTCTTTCTCATCTAACGCCACCCCTGTGCTGTAGAGAGTTTGGGTTTTAGCCCCAAAAGGAGCGGGCCGGAGGAATTCTGCACCATCTGTATTTCATGGTCGTTCTTCAGAGCAGTAAGAAAGAGAATCCCATTCAATGCACACCTCACGTGGGTCCTGCAGACAGCCCAACTACTTGCCCAAGGAAGTCATTTTTCCACCAAAATCTAAGACCCCTTTCCATTTGGCAATTTATGCTCTGCTCCTGATTCACAGGTGTGATTTTATTTTCTTAGGCATTTTTATTGCTACCAGGCCTTGACCTTTTTCAAATGATAAGGTTTCCAACTGCCCACTTCCGTCCCCAAATCATGCCTGAGACCTAATGTTCCTTGATATTACATGCTGTTATTATCATCCCTTATTGATCGCCTGTCTGTTGTCAACCCCAAGTCCATAAATCCTCCCTTATAAATTAAGTGCAGCCAGTTCCGCCTGCGCAGCGACCAGCAGAAATATTAACACACAAGACCCGTCCATCTGTAAGTAATCCTTGATTACTCCATGGAAGAGGAGAGGAGCTGGAAACCCGGACAATTAAAGCTAGCTTTTAATTAGTCAGTTTAACAAAACAACAATAAGCTTCGAGAGACTGAAAATGACAAAGACGGGCTATTACTACTGATCCCTTATTACTGTCACCTGGGATATGCTCATTTTATGGCCGATACTTTTGAAGCCCAGGGAGGGAGGCAGAGCAGATCTGAGCCTGGCTAAGAAGGCCTTCGGGGAGTCAGCATTTGGCTTTTGTGCTCTAGGCTTTGGGAGGATGCTGGAGATCTAGCAGCTGTATTGGGAGATGAATCTGAAGATGGGAGGGAGAGGCCAGGCTGGGTGGCACCCGGCCCTCTCACAGCCGTTCACACACACCACACTGGCTATCCCCAGGACAGCGTTGTGGGAGTGTGCCTGATAGCTCCACACGCCTCACCCAGTACTTCCTGTACAGCAGGGCTGGGTATAAAACCCAGGGCCTGAGCCAAGTGCAGTGGCTCACACCTGTAACCCTAGCTACTCAGAAGGCTGAGATCTGAGGATCAAGGTTCAAAGCCACCCCTGGCACAAAAGGACCTTATCTCCAATTAACTTCTAGAAAATGGGAAGTGGGCTTGGCTCAAGGGTAGGGCAGTAGCCTTGAGCTGAAGAGCTCAGGGACAGCGCCCAGGTCAAGTTCAAGCCCCATGACCCACAAAAAAAAAATCTAGGACTAGGCTCAAAGCCTCTGAAACTGCATACACATCACAGGGTGGAACAGCACGTGCTCCATTCCCAGCTGCTGTGTGTGCTGGTGGAAGGCAGTTGGCGTGAGAGCTCAGGGCCAGCTAAGGTAGCACAGCACTCATGTGGAAGTGAAGGTCTCCGTCACCTGGGACAGCACGAGGGACCTCACATCAGCAGAGCTTCAGGACGTGGGGTCCCACTGCAGATGTGGCAGGGTGGGAGAGGAGGTTGTTTCTCCATGCAAGCAACCCACTATTGTGCCTGGCCAAAGCCGGCTTTGGTTCTGTGAAAGGCCCGACCTCCGTTTTCACTTTTTATTTAACTACTTGTGAGCTTGTGGGATGGCATTGCTGAATGGAACTTGCTGCACCACAGGACAAGTGCTGGTTCACCAGTGGAGACACAGTGCCTTGGACTTGACCATGACGCTGACCGCAGGCAGGCCCAGGCATTCATTCGGCTGTTCCTTGGGAAGGTCTGTTGCTCAGGGGAGCACACTGTCCATCGCCGCAGATGCCTCGGGGTTATGTCACCCTGTGGCACTGCCCTGCTTTTCATGCCAGATGCCACACCCCAGGGTGACGATGTAGAGTAGCGTTCAGATTGCGCCCTTGGGTCCCACCTCAGTCAGGCAGAGCTGGGTGCCGGTGGGAGAGCAGAGCGGGGCTGCCAAGCTGTGGATGGTTTAATGAGTGGAGTGGGATGGGACAAGGTGACCCCAGAAGGAAGTGACCCCCAGAAAGACCAGCCTAAGAGAGGGACTCACAAAGATCCCCAAGATGGGACCACTTGAAAACGTGAGCTCTCAGCTGTCCATAAGTAGTTTAGGAATGGTGCCTGTGTGCCGGAAACAGTCACTTAGGTGAAACAGAGGCATGTTTGCTTTGTCCTCACCTCAGAAGCGCAGGCCAGGGCAGCTGGGGTGCAGTGGTAGCTCTGAGGTCAGAGGATCAGGACCCTCTATCTTCTTGCTTTGCCATCTTTAGTATGATCTCGTGCTCACTAGCTGGCTACTGCAATGCCTGCGCTCACCTGAGCAGTGAGAGGGAAACAAAGGACATGCAGGCTCCCTCGCTGGTGCCAGCAGCCAGGTACAACAGCAGCCACAGAAGCAGTTTGTTACAGCTCCTTTCTCTTCCTTCCCCCCCCCCAACGCGCTCGTGCACACACACGCGCACACGCACACACACACACCACACACACACACACACACCATACACACACCACATACATACCACACACACCACACACCACACACATACCACACACACATACCATACACACTACACACACACACACCACACATACCACACACACACACCACACACATACCATACATACACCACACACACACACACACACACACACACTTTTTTTTTTCTTGTAAAGCATTTCCTCTCAGGAAACTCCTTAAGTAGATAGCAGGTTCTTTCAATCCTGGGTGCAGCAAGGCATGGCATTGTACCCTGAAGTAATTCAGCCCAAGTCCTTATTGGCCATGAGTCCCAGGGTCAACTTAAGCAGTAAGTTACCCAGGTGTATTTGAAATTCATGGCCATGCACCTGGCTTTGGCACATAGGCATCACCTAATCTACACTTTCTAACTTCTGAGACTTTTCCTGCTACCCCTCGCCCCCATTATCTTGTCTACCAATCCTACCTAATCGTTTTACTAGCTGTGTCTTCCTGACCTCCTTTGCCCAGAGACATTTTAACTTACAAATCAAGCAGCACAACTCTAATTCAGTTTTAGCCAAATGAACTTTCCAAGGGGTGAGAGGAAAGGTTGATCCTGTCACCCACAGCCTGCCTGTCAGTTTCATCCTGATGCCCCAGAAAGGAAATGGAAAGTAACTTGCATTTTACTCAACAATCTTACGATGCATCCAGAAATCGATATGCTTTGGGTTCGACTGGGAAAGAGAAAAATTAAATGGTTTTAAGCATAGAATGTAGATCTGTGAAGTAAATACCCACTGTAATTAGAAGCGTTTCTCTTACTGCCATGTCTACCTCAGCAACTTTCTAATCGTGGGGAAGGGAAGGGAGCCGAGCCATGGAAAGCCATCAGCCTCTCATATTCCATGCTGATACATGTGTTTGGCTCACACAGTCAGAATTGTTCTGAAGCCTTCAATAACCATAAAAACCACAGAAGAAATCATGAGAACACAAAGTTCTCAGGTGAGGCAGACTGTGGGTTACTATAGCACTAGAAGAATGCAAAATACATACAATCAGCTATAGTGATATCTTAAAACAAACCCACGCTGATGATAATATTCCTTTTCTACATTTTTAAATGTATCTGTTCAAGTGTAGAAGTTGATTTTCTCCTGTAAAGAAACAAAAGACAAAACTATACTATAAATCATCTTTTTTTGAGTGCACCAATGTTTTACATTTTCCTGTTTTTATTTTCATTTATCATTTTTCTTTTTGTAACAGGTTATATTTCTGCTATAATGATTTTTTTCTGGCTTCAGAACATTGCCTTATAATGAAATAGTTCATATTTTTAAAAGAAATGAGAAAAAAACAAGAAAGAAACATTTGGTTATCCACATTTCTAAAACATTAGTAAAAAAAACTTCTAAATATTCACTT